>NC_041333.1:36935101-37082601 GCF_004354835.1 Perca flavescens | reverse complement strand
GAACCTCGTGAGTTAACCTGCAACATGTCGGCTGTTTGGGGATTCTTCAGCGCGTGTGCAGAAGATAACAAGCTTGCAACATGCAACACCTGCAAGGAGACAGTAGGGCGTGGAGGGGACGACACCAAAAACCCCAAATTGGATGTGAAAAGAAAGGAAATGGTTCTAACATTGCACTTTAGAGGTGTGTGAATTTCCCACACCAGGAGTAATTTATATAGTTCTATTATATAGGGATCCATTAACTGTTCAACACATGTTCTGTGCAAAATGTTCTATTAAAGAAAAGATATCAAATCAATATTTGTGTGCGCTGTAAAGTGGTTAGAAAAAATGAAATCAGAATCGTCTAAAATCGGTATCGGCCGGCCTGACTCAATGAAAATCGGAATCGGCCTAGAAAGTTGTCTTACGTCCAGTCTGAAGACTTCTTTGTAGCAGTGGGAGTTCCTCAGGTACCAGGACACGTCCAGCTGGACGGCTGCCGACGAGTTGCAGGCCTCGGCCTTCACTGAGCAACACGGAGAGACAAAACACCGCTCACGTCACAGGGACACTTCAGTACAAGTCATAGTGGAGAAAACATTTAAAAATTGGACTTGGGCTACGTTTACACGTGGCCGGCTATTTTCATTAAAAGGACATTTCACACTCTCCGTTTTCAAAAATAACACTGTCAATAATATTGTCAGTTTTCGGGAAAATTTTTCGTTTACACGTACCCATGTATATATGCCGTCAAGAGCAGATACAGTATCCCACAAAAGTGAGTACACCCCTCACATTTTAGTAAATATTTCATTATATACACTTTGCTACAATGTAAAGTATTAAGTGTCCAGCTTGTATAACAGTGTAAATGTGCTGTCCCCTCAAAATAACTCAACACACAGCCATTAATGTCTAAACTGCTTGCAACTAAAGTCAGTCCACCCCTATGTTAAATTCCCATAGAGGCAGATCTTTATTCTTAAAGGCCAGTTATTACATGGATCCAGGATACTATGCATCCTGATAAAGTTCCCTTGGCCTTTGGAATTAAAATACCCCCCCCACATCATCACATACCCTTCACCATACCCCCCATCATCACATACCCTTCACCATACCCCCCATCATCACATACTCTTCACCATACCTAGAGATTGGCATGGTTTTATGTCAGTTAGCCTAATAGCTGGTTTGATTTGCATTGAGAGATGATTTTATGGAAAGTCCCCCATGTCAATCTCTAGGTATGGTGCAGGGTATGTGATGATGTGGGGGTATGGTGAAGGGTATGTGATGATGTGGGGGTATGGTGAAGGGTATGTGATGATGTGGGGGGTATGGTGAAGGGTATGTGATGATGGGGGGGGTATGGTGAAGGGTATGTGATGATGGGGGGTATGGTGAAGGGTATGTGATGATGGGGGGGGTATGGTGAAGGGTATGTGATGATGGGGGGGTATGGTGAAGGGTATGTGATGAGGTGTTTGTTGGCAGCGGTTTAGACATTAATGGCCGTATATTGAGTTATTTTGAGGGGACAGCACAATTACACTGTTATACAAGCTGGACACTTAATACTTTACATTGTAGCAAAGTGTATATAATGAAATATTTACTAAAATGTGAGGGGTGTACTCACTTTTGTGAGATACTGTACATGCCAAACTTGTAGGTGGAAAGGTAACGAGATGCTCAAGCCCACGTTAGCCAGGATAGGAGAGCTCAAAATGCGTACAGATAACACGCCACTTGGCTTAAGAAAGTGGGCGTGTATGTTAACGTGGAGTCCTGATGTCACGTTGTTAAAAGCATCCAAATCGACACCAAGGGAAGAGAGAACGTCTGGCTCTACTTACGATGGACGAAGCTGCTGTTGAACAGAGTTTTAGTGAAGAAGAAGTAGCTCTGCTTCTTCACGGTTTCCTGGAACAAACAAAAACAAACAGACGCCTTCGTGATTAGAAATAAAAAAAAAAAAAAAAAATCTTTGACAACTTTTAAAAGCTTAAAATGCATGACGGCACCTCACACAAGAGCGATAACTTCACATATTTAATTATGTCATCATGCAAAGTGTTAAAGGTCCTGCACTGTAAAAAGTTAGATTTCCATGTCTTCTTTTATATACATATATAATTAACACTTTTTGGACATCTTTTGGACACTTTTTCGATGGTTTATCTAGGCTTTTTTGACACTCTTTTGGTGCCTTTTTTTACACACCTTTTGGGACACTTTTTGGACGGTTTATCGATGCTTTTTTTGACACTCTTTTGGTGCCTTTTTTATTTATTTTTAATTTTTTTACATGCCTTTTGGACACTTTTTTTGATGGTTCATCTATGCTTTTTTTGACACTTTTTTATACTCTTTTGGCTGCTTTTTTTTTACACACATTTGGACACTTTTTTGACGGTTTATCAACGCTTTTTTGGCGCCTTTTTTAATGCTTTATTTACACTTTCCAACGCTCAACTGACTACAGCCCAGTGGTCCCACAGCCCTATGGTCCCACAGCCCAGTGGTCCCACAGCCCTATGGTCCCACAGCCCAATGGTCCCACAGCCCAATGGTCCCACAGCCCAATGGTCCCACAGCCCTATGGTCCCACAGCCCAATGGTCCCACAGCCCAATGGTCCCACAGCCCAATGGTCCCACAGCCCAGTGGTCCCACAGCCCAGTGGTCCCACAGCCCAGTGGTCCCACAGCCCAGTGGTCCCACAGCCCTATGGTCCCACAGCCCAGTGGTCCCACAGCCCAGTGGTCCCACAGCCCAATGGTCCCACAGCCCAATGGTCCCACAGCCCAATGGTCCCACAGCCCTATGGTCCCACAGCCCAATGGTCCCACAGCCCTATGGTCCCACAGCCCAGTGGTCCCACAGCCCAGTGGTCCCACAGCCCAGTGGTCCCACAGCCCTATGGTCCCACTGCCCTATGGTCCCACTGCCCTATGGTCCCACAGCCCAGTGGTCCCACAGCCCAGTGGTCCCACAGCCCTATGGTCCCACAGCCCTATGGTCCCACAGCCCTATGGTCCCACATTTCTAACATTTTTTACAAAATGAGGTCTTGTGTTCCTACATTTCCCTTCAATTTAAGCCCTATCCTCCCACAACATGTTTTAGGGTTAAGGGTTAGGTGGATAAAATCTGATACAAATTTATGAAAAAGAAAATGTGGGAACATAGGCACGCTCTCGTGCTACATTAATACTGTCAAAGTATCAAAATGTACGACGGCTGATACCCGTTTCTCCTGGAATACGAACAGAACACCATGTTCAGAGTTTGTTTGGGACACGCGGCCCTTACTGTTTGCACTTGAACATGAAGACAAACACAGCAGGTGGATTATAATTACTGATTAAATAATGTTGCAGCTTTTAAAGATGGAGAGCTGACTTCAGTTTGTTAGGGCTGGGCGATACGGATATACGATACTCTTGACCAAATACTGGATATTCAGACGATATTGTACGGTTGACAGTTGGTGCTTTCACAAAATATGTTATATTTTGCTTGTTTTTTATTAATTTAGACAACTTAAGTGTATTTCAGGGTGTGTGTGTATGTGTGTGCGCGTGTGGGTAGGTGTGTGTGTGTGTGTGTGTGTGTGTGTGTGTGTGTGTGTGTGTAGGTGTAGGGGTGGGTGTGTGTGTGTGGGGGGGGGTGTGTGTGTGTGTGTGTGTGTGTGTGTGTGTGTGTGTAGGTGTGTCCGTCCCAGACTATTGACTGTATTTTGTCTTAATTTGAAAATTTGTGTGTGTGTGTGTGTGTAGGAGTGTATGTGTGTAGGGGTAGGTGTGTGTAGGGGTAGGTGTGTGTGTGTGTGTGTGTGTGTGTGTGTGTGTGTGTGTGTGTGTGTGTGTGTATGTATATATAGGTGTAGGGGTGTGTGTGTGTGTGCACGCTTGTTTTACTAAATTCATGGGGTCCAAAAACCGGGGACTACAGTATACTTGTGGGGTCTGCACAGCCTTGTGGGGCCCAAAATGCTGGACCCCGCAAGTTTAAAGGGCTGTTTGAGGGTTAAGACTTGGTTTTAGGATTAGGGTTAGAATTAGGTTAGGGTGAGGGTAAGGGTTAAGGTTAGGCATTTAGTTGTGATGGTTAAGGTTAGGGTAAGGGGCTAAGATCCCCACAAAGATAGTGAAACAAACGTGTGTGTGTGTGTGTGTGTGTGTGTGTGTGTGTGTGTGTGTGTGTGTGTGTGTGTGTGTGTGTGTCCGTCCCAGACTATTGACTGTATTTTGTAGTAGTAGAATTTGAAAATGGATTGAATATGGATTCAATTCAATTAGGGCTGCAACAACGAATCGATAAAATTCGATTACTAAAAAAGTTGGCAACGAATTTAATTATCATGTCGCGCAACTATTACGCCACCTAGTCGCGGAGATAACAAAAAAAAATGACTTGAGCGCAGAGCGGAGCAGCGCAGAGCGGAGCAAAAGAAAAGAAAAGAGCAGAGCGGGGGTAGAGGAAATACGGAGAGAGAGCGGAGAGACCCGTAACGTTGTTCTGAAACACTCGGCGGAGGCAGAGGAATCAGTACGACCCAAGTCATCCAAGGTGTGGGAGCATTTCACACTAAATAAATCAAAAACGTGTTAATTGCAAGATAAGCAAAAGCGACACGGCATGGCACGGGCGCACCACGGTGATGAGTCAGCACCTAAAACGTAAACCTGTTGGAGTCCTTGATGAGGAGGAAGGGAGTTCAACAGCAGGGTAAAGTCACTACACTATCCTACTTCTGTTCCGGTCTGAAGGGAGGAACGTACCGTCCCTCCAGTAGCTCTTCTGGTGCTGCTGTTTACTCGTTATCCAGCTGACTAGCATGACAAGCTAGCGTTAGCTCGGTAATAACAGTAATAAATCAGGGGTGGTATACTTTACAAGACTAAAGACACTGTTTTATTCACTCGCCTTTTTTGGCCCATTAATTTTTCAATCTGTTGTCATGTATATATTATGTGCTTTGTCCCATATCAGTTATTGTTGACAAATATAATAGTGTGTGGTGTATAAACGAACTTAACTTGCACTTACTACAATGATGGTAATAATTTAATGAATAAGTGTGTCTGTCTGTCTGTCTGTCTGTATCTGCTATTTGGGTTACTTACCTTTACACAACTATTAACTAAAACAATAAGTATGCATGTGTTGAGTTGATGTAAATTAATGCTTTTTCATCGATTAATCGAAAAAATAATCGACAGATTAATCGATTATTAAAATACTCGTTAGTTGCAGCCCTAAATGTTATTTGTAGCGTCACATCATAACAACGTTTATCTCACGACACTTGGATAAAGAGAGAGAGATGGATTGAATATAAAGTGATCAGATACATGTAGTAAGTTTAAAGTAGCAGAAAATGAGGATTGTGCGACGGTAGGCTACAGTAACGCTACATGAGTAAATAGTTACTCTACTATGTTTACATGTTTCTGACGCAGCCGCAGTGATCTTCTAAATCTAAATCTAAATATTAACGTTAGCTAACCGCTAAAAACACTCCCGACAACAAGCAGGAAACTCACGCTGTCGACATTCAGGATCCATTTCCCCGGTTCGGACACTGCGCCGCCCGGCCCGACCAGCACCGTCAGCACCAGCGCCAAGTACCAGAGTCCTGGCCCGGTCCGACCCGGCCCGGTTCGGCCCAGAGCCTCGGAACGCGCCATTTGTGAGCGACGAAGAGGAACAAGACAGCAGAAGCAGCCAGCAAAAGAAGAACTCACAACAAGCTGAATACTTCCGGGTTCCGGCTGACGTTGGCAGGGAAGGAATGGTGCTTTCAGGGACCGTGGTAAGTTTATTTAATATATTTACATTATAAAGATGTTGCGTGTTGATCCATCAGCATCGGTGTCACCATCAAACCTTCTTGGACGATTTAAATGGCCTTTTCTACACAGCTGAAGCTTTAAGAGGCGTTTTCAAAGCTTTTCTGACGTTTTAAGGCTTTTTTTGGACACTTTTTGGACTTTTTTTTTTTTTTCTTTTGGTAATTTAAAAAAAAAAAGATTTTTGAATTTACAAAATTTCAGTAAAAATTGTCAGTTTTTCTTTTTATACGCTTTTTTTACACACTTTTTATGCTTTTTTGACACTTATTTGAAGCTTTCAAACGCTCACCACAGAGGCCACCTGACCACGTCTGAGGCAGGGAGTTAAAATCAAACACTCCTTCAGAAGGAACCGCACCCTTCAGGTGAAATCAATCCACTTAATCAGAGGCTATAAATAAAGCCTTCCTCATTTTGTTCACACTCCCCCACCCCCTCCCTCCCTCCAGCCATGATGTGTGCGTCCTGTAAATTGATTTACTTTAATGTTTTGACTGTCATTCATGCACGCAAGTTATGTTCATGTTTGAGTTTTTGTTATTTCGCTGCAGAATTAAAAACAAAACACACCCCTGACAGAACCAGAGGCGGCAAAGGGTTGAATTGAATCTGCCTTCTGTAAAAAAATGCTCGGCTTTAACTGCCAATCTCGTGACTGCGCCCCATACTGACATCCGGTGTTTCCTTCAGATTGACTTCATGTGGTGTTGCAGTTCCTCCGTGTGACCACAAGATGACACTGGTGTATAAATACAATCAAGTGATTAAATTGGTTAATAAGAAGGAATACCACGGGCAAGTCCATTGGGGCAAGGCTGTGTTTATTTAGCTTCGCAGTTCGCAGTCACATCAAATGTCACCTGGAAGTACAGTGTGTCAGATCAACATAAATTGAGTAGGCTATAAGTGAAAACATGTATTTAAATTTTAAATCTAGAGCTACATAATTGGCTGTCACTTAAAGGTCCACTGTGTAACGTGTTTAGTTGTTCATTATCAAAATCTGTGTTGCCCGTTCACAAACTTGTCTTTTTTCATGAATATTTACCTCCACCATCAATTCCAAGTATTCTTTTTGGCTTGAAATGTTACGTTTGCATAAACTGGGGTAGACGCTCCATATTCATGCTCCATCTTGAAATACTTTAGCCGGTAAGGGACATACAGGACATACTGCTTCGCCTTTTGCGTTTTTCACTGTCACATGATAAATTCACAGATGCTGCTAACGCTGCTAATGGGTATCGTAGCTTCCCGGCCCCCGGCAAGTTTGAAGAAGGAAACATGGAGGACCACACATATTCAAAATTCACATTTCAGGAACAGGAGTCTTCTTCTTCTTCGCCCAGAAAAAGAAAAAGTATATTGAAAAGAGCAAGAGACCGGCTTTTTGAAGCGTGAAGGCTACTGTAGCTGTAATACGTACCTTTGAACTGCGTGGTGCGAGAGAGTTGATTGCGATATATGATCTCAACGCTAGACGGGAGAAATTCCCACATATTGGACCTTTTACGATGGATAATATCCCTACTCACATTGCCACATATCCTCTTTTATATGGATAATGTAGATTCATCAGTATCAGATTTAGTCAATATGGTTGTTCTTATGGGTAAATATCCTATTCATTGCAGTAAGTGGAGATGTTCTAAGCCATCCTTTGTTTGGTAAATTATTTTTAACTAGTTTTTTTCCTCACTGAAAAAGATCAAATCTATTAAAATTGCAAGAAAAATGTGTAGTTACATTTCTTGTAAACTACTGTTTTGATTAATCTCCCCGTTTAATGTAATGTAAATTAAATGTTAATTTTACTTTTTCTAGCCTTTTTGCTTTTGCCTTGTGTATTTTTAAGTAGTTCCCCCTTTTTGGTTTGTTTTTTGCTTAGGTAATTCTTTCTTGTTCACTGACAACATTTGTATTGTATCTACGCATGTACAGTTAGGTCCGTAAATATTTGGACATGGACACAATTTTCATAATTTTGACCCTGTGCACTAACACAATGGATTTGAAATGAAATCGAGTTGAAATTGTAATGCAGACTTTTTACATTTATTTTGAGGGTATTTACATAAAAATTGGAGGAAGGGTTTAGGAATTACACACATTTTCATACATAGTCCCCTAATTTCAAGGGACCTAAAGTAATTGGACAAATGAGTCAAAAGCTGTTTCATGAGCAGGTATGGGCTATTCCCTCATTATTTCATCATCAATTAGGCAGATAAAAAGTCTGGAGTTCATTTCAGATTACATTTAAATTTAGAAACTGTTGCTGCGAATCCACAACGTGCGGTCAAAGGAGCTCACAATGCAAGTAAAGCAGGCCATCCTTAGGCTGCGGAAAAAGGACAAATCCATCAGAGAGATGGCATAAATATTAGGAGTGGCCAAATCAACAGTTTGGTACATTCCGAGAAAAAAGGACACTGGTGAGCTCAGCAATACAAAAAGTCCCGGACGTGCATAGAAGACAACAGTGGTTGATGATCACAGGATCTTTTCCACGTTAAAGAAGAACCCCTTCACAACATCTAGTGAAATGAAGAAGACTCTCCAGGAAGTAGGCGTTTTATGATCCAAGTGTACCATAAAGAGAAGACTTCACAAGAGCAAATACAGAGGGTTCACCACAAGGTGCAAACTATTCATAAGCCTCAAGAATAGAAAAGCCAGATTAGAGTTTGCCAGAAGACATCTAAAAAAGCCAGGCCAGTTCTGAACCAGCATTCTTTGGACTGATGAATCTAAGATAAACCTGTACCAGAATGATGGGAAGAGAAAAGTATGGAGAAGGCTTGGGACGGCTCTTGATCCAAAGCACACCACATCATCTATAAAACATGGTGAAGGCAGTGTAATGGCATGGCCATGCATGGCTTCCAGTGGCACTGGGTCACTAGTGTTTATTGATGATATGACAGAAGATGGAAGCAGCCGCATGAATTCTGAAGTCTATAGGAACATTATGTCTGTTCATATTCAGCCAAATTCAACAAAGTTGATTGGACGGCACTTCACGGTACAGATGGACAATGACCCAAAACATACTGCAAAAGCAACCCAGGCGTTTTTTCAAGGAAATGAAGTGAATATTCTACAATGGCCGAGTCAATTACCTGATCTCAATCCGATCGAGCATGCATTCCACTTGCTTAAGACAAAACTTAAGGCACAAAGACCTACAAACAAACAACAGCTGAAGACAGCTGCAGTCAAGGCCTGGCAAAGCATCACAAAGGAGGAAACCCATCGTTTGGTGAGGTCTATGGGTTCCAGACTTCAGGCTGTCATCGCCTTCAAAGGATTCTCAACAAAGTATTAAGAATGGACATTTTATTTATGATTATATTCATTTGTCCAATTACTTTAGGTCCCTTGAAATTAGGGGATTATGTATGAAAATGTGTGTAATTCCTAAACCCTTCCTCCTACTTTGATGTAAATACCCTCAAAATAAATGTGAAAGTCTGCATTACAATTTCATCTCGATGATTTCATTTCAAATCCATTGTTAGCCCACAGGGCCAAAATTATGAAAATTGTGTCCATGTCCAAATATTTCCAGACCTAATTGTATATTCTCTTTCCTCTATGAGAGTTTTGTATGTTGTTTTTTTGTCAATAAAAAAAATGGCATGGCAGAGCAAAGGGGAGAAAAAGAAGGCATGTAAATAGTATTTCTTTATTTAGCTGCATGTTTTGTCTTTTTGAATATTATTGATCTGCTCTGAACATTTAGAAGACGTAAAATGATGTCTATATACCCCTTAGAATTGTTTCTTTAAGCCAAGTATCCCCTGACCAGCGCTAATCATTTTCGGGTGAGAAAAAAAAAAAAAGTCTATATAAAGAGGAACAGTACAGCGCTGTCAGCGATAGATTTACTAAAAAAACAGCCTTGTGACGGAAATTTTTTTTCTTTCTCATTAGCGTTTAAATGTTAAGAGACCAAAACTGTAAAAAAGACAAGAACTTGGAAAAATATGGTAGAAGGAAGGAAGGAAGGCAAGAATAGGTCAAAATAGTATCAAAAACTTAAAAAACAGTGACATAAGAAGAAACAAGCGAGAAACATTTTTGGTAAAAGAACAACAACAATTCTACATAAAGGGGAACAATGTTCTGGACAACAGCCTTGTTACTATTAAACATTTTCGCTAAATATCACACGTACCCCCTGCAGTCCTCCAGAGTACCCCTAGGGGTACATGTACCCCCATTTGAGAAACACTGCGATAGAGGGCTACAAAGTGGATGCAGAAGTGCCGTTCACCCTGTTACAAGTTGATGAACCACTGAAACGATTTTGGAAACATTATTTCAAGGTAACAAAGAATCTTTGGTGTGGCTCTAAAAGTTTGCCAATGTAGTTGTTTGTCTGTCTGGGTCTTCTCTAGGAAAGCTATGCCTGATATTATCCCACACCTGAACTGCTCTGATTTGGCTGTTTGAGAGCGGAGCCATCCATCTGGCTGTGAGATCCTACTCTGAGCCCTGCGCTCCTCCTGCCTCTTCACCATCTTCACCCAGCAAGTCGTCAGCACCACAGAGGTAATGCACCTCCATGTTGTCCTCTCGTCTTAGTGTCTGCCCTCTGCTGGCCTAGAGAGACATGACAGGAAATGTCTTAGATACCTTTTTGTACTCCAAAAGAGAGACTGTACTCTTACAACACAGGGTTAGTGAACAGTACAAAGCAGTGTGGAGGCCACTTAAAATGTTACTATTTTTTTATATCCGTTACTTATTCTGTCTCTCTGTCAAACTCTGTGCCAGGTAATTGGATTTTTGGAGCGCTGCTTGGGCCGGGACAAGAGGAATTTGTGGCTGAGATGACAGAATTTACAGAAGAAGCGTGTCACAGCAGACTGCTGGAAAAGGGCCGGAAATGTGCATATCTACCGAGTGTCCAGTTTCCATGACCGGCGAAAAAAAAAATTAGCTTTCATGAGAGTGAAAAACAGCATTTTCTCCAGTGTCTGCATGTCTTTTTTTTTTTTTTTTTTTATTATTAAAAAAGCCTACCAGGAAAGCGAGAGATGAGCCACTGGAAGGCTTTTAATTTGAAATGTCTGTGAGTTTGATACATAAAAGTTTATAGTGTGTGTAGTGTATGTGTGTAGTACCTTCGAGTAGAAAAACAGGGCAGCACCGGTCCCGAGCACCAGCAGCACCAGGACAACCAGTCCAATGACCAGATGTAAGTCAGTGTGACGTTTCCCTGTTTGTCTCAGATTCTCTATGAAGTTACCTGCGAGAGTGAGATGGAGCGGCCGGCTCTCAGAAGAGAAGTTATGGGAGAAAACGTAGAGGTGATAAACACAGCGGTACTCCCCTCGGTGGGTGGAGTCTGCAGCAGAGAACAGGAAGTGGGCCGAGTGATTGACAGCTGGCAGGGTGTAGTTCTGTGCCTGGTCAGGGGTGGGGACGATGAGCTTGAAGGAGCCTCCTGGGTACTGTGGTCTGACGGAGCACCTGATGGTGAAGTTGGAGCCCATGAGCACCTGGAGCCTCCGCTGCTTGGCCTTGTAGACCGCGTCAGGGGAGGGCGAGGGGGAGATGTTTGGCTGAGCCAGCAAACCTGTTAACGAAATAGGAGATTAAAATAAACTAAGCCAAGAAAATAGAGCCCAAAGAACTAAATCAATGGCATGTCATCCATCGTGTTTCTGATCAAAGTGACATCAATCTCCTCCAGGTAAAATGTTCAGGAACCAGACAGGAAGAGAGATCTTTAAATTCTATAATATTCATCTATTTTCTTAACTGCTCATCCTGCTCTCATTGATCTGGGCAACACTTATGAACAGGTTCATATGATATCGTACAAAAACCTATGCACAACAATTGGTATGATATCCTACGAAATTAAGCGACTGCCAGCCCATCCCATTATGACCGGTCACATGATAATTAAGTTTAGTGGCCGAGAAAAGATGACCGTGAGCCAGGTACAGAGCACCCTGAGGCTCTGGCTAAACTCATTGTTGAGTTTAAAGTCATTGTTGAGTTTAGCTGAGAAAAGGTGGCTGTCATGCCGCGACGACAGTTAAGTTTATACACCAAAACGACTACTTAGGAAAATCACACTTTTTCTCTCTGAGTTGAAGTTTTTTCATCTGAAGGCATTCAGGGCACTCCTGCAAAAATGGAAGGCGCATAGAGCAGAAAAATATGAGATGCTCAGCAATGGAAAAACAACAAGCATCACCATTCACCACCCAACGCTGATAAAACGCGCTCTGTCTGATCGGGGCCTTATGTCGCCCAACCAGAACATAAAATGTCCAACGTATCAGGCCGCTCATGAACCATACAGCTGTAGGTAACACATACACTGCTGCTGTATCAAAGCACCGTGGACTGCTTAGGGAAAATGCAGCATGGTGGCCCAGTGTTTAGCACTGTGGCCTCACAGCAAGAAGGTTCTGTGTTCAAATCCAGGTAGTTCCGGGGCCTTTCTGTGTGGAGTTTGCATGTTCTCCCCATGTTTGCGTGGGTTTCCTCCGGGTGCTCCGGTTTCCCCCAACATCAAAAACATGTACTAGGTTCTCCAGGCAGTGCCCTTGATCAAGGCACTGGCTCAGATCTGGAGTTGGTCCCCGGGCTGTGATTGGCTGCCCACTGCTCCCTTGAGGGATGGGTTAAATGCAGAGAATGAATTTCGCTACATGTACGTGTATGTGACAAATAAAGTACCTTAAAAAAAAAAAAAAAAAAAAAAAAAAAGGTCGGGGTGGATGGGTGTGTCATAAAACACAGCACTTTCATATTCGTATTGAATAGCCAAATATGATTCAGCTGACTTAATTCTGAGTGGTACATACAACCGTAGTTCTTCATTACTGGCTGAATAAGATAACTGACTCAATGCAGCCTTTTCATTTGCCATAAACCTATGCATGAATGCATGCACCTGCAACCATGTGGCGCTGTCAGATGGAATGTAAAAGTAAGCTCTTATTCTTGATGACATCTCCTGGATCTACAGTAACTTGGATGGTCCCTCATTTGGACGTGCTTATGCAAGCGAAAAGACTGAGATTACAGTTATAGCTGAAGTATTGCCTGGTGTGGTGTTACCTGAGCAGATGATCTCCAGGTTGGAAAGGGAAAGGGAATACTGTGTTAATATACACTCCCTAAATGCAGACTTGGATTGAAGACAAGTTGATCTAATCCTCCATATTACTGCGTAGTAATTCATCTGTTTCCACTCTGTCGAAACAGCAGAGCCGCAGTCAAGATGTCTACACACTACATCTGCTGCCTTTAGATTCCAGGCAGAATGATCATCAACATCCACAACAAGCCACTCTCCCTCTTTCTTTATCTCCAGTTCACCAGCACAGCGACTGGATCCTCTCGCCAACTGGAAATGATCGGGCTCTGAGCAGACAAGAGTAATTGGTAAAAATAGGTCATGCCACATTTATCCAAATAGAAACTCAATTCAAAGCTACAGCTCTTCTACTCTACCTGAGCAGGTGAGTCCAACAGCTTTGCCAGAAGAGCAGGTGTGTCTATCTGAGCTGTCACAGTCCAGCAGAGCAGACTCATGGCCTCTACACTGGAACTCTTTGGTCCACACTGAAGCCTCCATGTCTCCATAGAGCGCCCCCTGGAGGACTGAAGGAGCCCCACAGCCAAGCTCCCTGCAGACCACCTCTGCATCCTGCAGGTCAAAGTCATCTTCACACACTGAGGACCACGACTGGTTAGACTGGGTGGACTTCACCTCCAGTCTGCCTGAACACAGACTAGTCCCATTCACCAGCCTGACAGAGTCTGAAGAAGAGAGAGAGACAGACAGAGACAGACAAAGACAGAAAAACATGCAGACAGAGAATTAAAGTGTATAAAAGTTTATGGCATGGCAAAATAGCACTGACACATAACAATACAATGAAGACAAACAGCAATAAGACGGTGGGCACTCTGAGTTTAAGTTTTTTCAACTCGAGGCATTCAGGGCACTCCTGTAAAAATGGACGGCACATAGAGCAGAAAAATATACGCTCAGCAACATAAAAGCAGCGAGCAAATCACGTCACTCTCATTGAAAACAATTACAAAATGCTGCCCAACGCCCTCTCTCTAGCCAATAACTGACAAGAAGGAGTTGGTTGAGTCATCACCGCAGCAGCGATAGCACGTAGGCTACTTCCACAATGCGCGTTCATGACTCAACCAACTCCTTCTTGTCGGTTATTGGCTGGAATACTGTTTGTTATGGTGCAGGTGGACACAGTTTGTTTTTGTTGCCGTTTGTGGAGCCTGGGCTGTCTACAGAGACCGCTTTTTTTTACAGTGTTCAGGGGACAGGCAGCTAGTGGATACTGAGGAGATGTTTGCTGTTTGCTTGTGACGAAAAGATGTCTAAAGCCTAAAATATGTGTGACATTGCTTAGAGCACCTTTAACTGTTAGGTTGTGTAGAGGGGAGGTCATGGTGGATGTTTGGGTCATAAAACAGCAATTTGATGTTGGGGAGTGGAGAGCGTTTCCATGGGAAAAAAAAATTTCCACACAGGAAATGCTTGTTCCTTGGGAGTGTTTTAATCCAAACCATGATCTTTTTCCTTAAATGGGGCGAAGCTTCCGAGCTAGTTCAGGCAGACAACTCGATCTGCACCGCTGTATACACATGTGGCGCTCTATTTAAGCTTGTCAATGGCACTGCTGCCCTGCACCCGTATTGCTGACTGCTCTGTAAACCCCACCACCACCCCAGCATCCACCTGCAGGCTTCGGCCAGGGGGAAGCTACTTTATCATCACTCCCCAATATCTCATGTGACCCCAATCAATCATTTCAATCATGAGTTGTCCGACTGAGTCATTTTGGAGCCTACACTTAACTCTTTGTTTTGGTGCTTAAACTTAACTGTCGTCACGCATGATGGCCACTTTTTGTCGTCTAAACTTAATTCTAATGTCTGCCAAAATGACCAGCAACTCCGGTGCCCTGTACCCGGCTCAAAGTCCCCTTTATTAGGTAAACTGAACCTCGGGTTGAAGAGGAACAATGCGGATTCCGTCCTGGTCGTGGAACAACGGACCAGCTCTTTACTCTCGCAAGGATCCTGGAGGGAGCCTGGGAGTATGCCCAACCAGTCTACATGTGTTTTGTGGATCTGGAGAAGGCGTATGACCGGGTCCCCCTGGAGATACTGTGGGAGGTGCTGCGGGAGTATGGGGTGAGGGGGTCTCTTCTCAGGGCCATCCAATCTCTGTACGACCAAAGCGAGAGCTGTGTCCGGGTTCTCGGCAGTAAGTCGGACTCGTTTCAGGTGAGGGTTGGCCTCCGCCAGGGCTGCGCTTTGTCACCAATCCTGTTTGTAATATTTATGGACAGGATATCGAGGCGTAGTCTGGGTGGGGAGGGGTTGCAGTTTGGTGGGCTGGGGATCTCATCGCTGCTCTTTGCAGATGATGTGGTCCTGATGGCATCATCGGCCTGTGACCTTCAGCACTCACTGGATCGGTTCGCAACCGAGTGTGAAGCGGCTGGGATGAGGATCAGCACCTCTAAATCTGAGGCCATGGTTCTCAGCAGGAAACCGATGGAATGCCTTCTCCAGGTAGGGAATGAGTCCTTACCCCAAGTGAAGGAGTTCAAATACCTTGGGGTTTTGTGGAGCGGGAGATTGTTCGGAGAATCGGCGCAGCGGGTGCAGTATTACATTCAATCTATCGCACCGTTGTGACGAAAAGAGAGCTGAGCCAGAAGGCAAAGCTCTCGATCTACCGGTCAGTTTTCGTTCCTACCCTCACCTATGGTCATGAAGGCTGGGTCATGACCGAAAGAACGAGATCCAGGGTATAAGCGGCCGAAATGGGTTTCCTCAGGAGGGTGGCTGGCGTCTCCCTTAGAGATAGGGTGAGAAGCTCAGTCATCCGTGAGGAGCTCGGAGTAGAGCCGCTGCTCCTTTGCGTCGAAAGGAGCCAGTTGAGGTGGTTTGGGCATCTGGTAAGGATGCCCCCTGGGCGCCTCCCTAGGGAGGTGTTCCAGGCACGTCCAGCTGGGAGGAGGCCTCGGGGAAGACCCAGGACTAGGTGGAGGGATTATATCTCCAACCTGGCCTGGGAACGCCTTGGGATCCCCCAGTCAGAGCTGGTTAATGTGGCTCGGGAAAGGGAAGTTTGGGGTCCTCTGCTGGAGCTGCTACCCCCGCGGCCCGACAACGGATAAGCGGAAGAAGATGGATGGATGGATGAACTACCAACTCCTGCTTATTTGACGGAGCTCTGTATCGGCTGCCTACAACTTCCACCTGGCATAACAGAGCTCTGTAGCCGGCCACTGTAGCAGGGTTTTATTACTAATTGTGGCAAATTATTACATAATGTGAGTGTTATTACATAATAAGTATAAATGCATCACATTTTGAAATGTTATTATAGAAGTTATTACATAATGCGTTGTTACAGGCCAGTTCAGTGACAGTCCCCTTCTGGGGGCTGATGTAAGAGGAATATCTTGGAAGGTTTGAAGCCATGAGCCTCCAGCTACAAACCTACTTTTGAGCTTGCTTTGGAATTTGTGTTTTTGTGTTACTGATTGTTGTTACCTGAGCAGATGATCTCCAAACTGGTAGCCTCAAGCATAGACCTTTTTGTTAAACATTTCTTCAGTCTAGGTCCAGACTCAAGACAGGAAGGTGTGATTCTGCTAGAAGGGTTTGAATCTCTTTTTGGTGAAGCTCGAACCACAGAACCACAGTCCAGATGTCTGCAAACTACGTCTGCTAACTTTAGGTCCCATTCATCGTCATACACTTCTGACCACTTTCCCTGGTGCTTCACCTGTAGCACACCAGAACAGCGGCTGGATCCTCCCAACAACCGGATATCATCAATATCTGAACACAGGTGAGAGTGTAATTAGTACAGAGAAATATTTTGCACATCTATTACATGAGACAGGTGTGTAGGAGAGGGACGAGTAGGTCAAAAGTTTAAAAGAAACACCCACACAATGTCTAACTTGCAAAGATAACTTTAATAACTGGTGATGTCAGGGGCTTCGGACTGGGGGGGAAAAGGGGACTGAGTACCCAGGGCCCTCATGTGAGGAGGGCCTAAAAAATGCTAGAATAAATAGCTATGGATGCGAGGAGTGGCCCATAGAAAATCCCTTTCTACAGGGCTCATAATTTTGTGCTACGCCCCTGCCTGACATTTCGGTACTAAACCTAGATCTAAAACTTTTTCTTTGCAAGTCAGACAGTGTGCGAGAGTTTCTTTGCAACAAAAGAGTAATTAGTTAAATAATATCCTGTGTAATTCTTCATTTATATCTAGTTTCTCCGTTTTACCTTTTTCCTCTGTCTGGAAACCTGGGAGGAATCCTAAAAAAAAAAAAAAACATAAAATAAATGAAAAATGTGTCTTGCTCTGGACAGGTGAGGCAGAACGGTTACAGTGGAAACATCCTTTACAGTTTCTACAGTTATTATTCAAACAAGCCATCAAAACACATTGAGGGCTCAAAAACTGACTGTTTAAAAGATTAGATTAGATTCAACTGTCACAATGACATGCAGTTTGCGTTCAACCAGAAGTGCAAAAAGAGCAGAAAAGTTCAATGTGATATACAAAGTATAGACAGGTGGTGCATAGGCAGGACAATAAATATATTGCAGTGTTATAAGAGCAAAATAAATATGGCAATATATATTGTAATATGAACAATGTATGAACAACATGTGCAGATATGTGCAATGTAGTAGCAGTGACATTAAAACCTGCTCTCGTGATAATTACTACAGCCACAAGAGTTTTTACGGCTAACAAGAAATGTAATTGTTGGTCGCTATGAGCTGCTTGCACAATCTGTATCACAAGATGATCATTTTCTGGGTGAGTAGGGCCTTTGTATACACATCCTTAAATTAGCAATGCTGCAAAAAATACTTTTTCTTGGATCTAAATATGAAGCTGTTAGCTAAACAACTTTATAAGATATGTCAGATGTGTTTATATATTGTTCTAATATTCCTAGTAGACACAAATTAAATTAATGCAAGTTTAACTTAAATAAAAGATAATTTAGAAATAATAACAACTGTAGCTGATATCATTAAGTTGTGATGATAATGTAAAGACGATTAAATATTTCAGAATTGCATTATGCCAGTTTTAAGATTTTGTTTCTAAAAATATGAAATTTAAAAACAGAATTTTAAAAATCTTGAAACATCTTTTGGGGTACTTCTACAATCAACCACATGAGTTATTAAGCCAGCTATTATATAAATCAAATGTATAAGGAATAACAACACAGTGGTTAATAATAACAAATCTAAAGAGTTCAACTTCTATTCCCCTAAACAACTAATTTATATAATTGGAAAAACAGACTTTAATGTAAAGTCAGTGATTAAAGAGACCTCCACAGACTATTTCCTTCTTTGTAGCATGCAGCCAACGAGGTATGTTGTTTTGTATGACGCTAATATGGTCTATATGTTTTCGTTATACTTTGTGTTTAGTTTTCATGGTGGATTTAGAAAGTTTCGAATAAACTAGTAGCAAAAGAGACACTTGTGCTTGCGAGGGAATTATATATAGGCCTATATTATGTTAAAATATTTTATCAGGGTCAACATTTAGTCTTTCTAGCTGTAACCACCAGGGGGCAGTACCAAACTACTATATGTGTGTGTCTGTGTTTTTGGCTTAGGTTTCTATGGTAAAGGTGAGTCATCAACACATCACAGTCATTAAGCAGCGTCAGTGAAGAAAGGGTAACGGCTGCACACTTTCTCCAAGCAACAAAAGTTTATTGACAACATTTCAATCCTATTTAGATCTTCATTACTTTAAACATGTTTGAAAAATTGGAAACTATTACTACACCTATATAAATATATACATTATGCTCCCACACAGATTGACAAGCTCTATGCTTCTAGGAAACCCTTTACAAGTTACGTGGGTTCCATAATAACGCGTCCCTCCATGATTTTGCAGCCTTTTTTTTTGTTGGGATGGCTTTTTTTCTTTTTGCACAGCTTTTGTCAAATAGTTTCACATTTTTGTTGCATTGAAATTGCGGGAGACATTGAATATTTAAAAAAAAAGTAGCACATTTTTTGCGTGCATAATTCTTTAAAATAAAAGCAAACTTGTTTCAGGGAGCTGCAATTGCTGCTAGTCCCTCTATATAATATGAAAATGGCTGGTGGATTTAAGACAAAATAAAAACTTACTATCGAATGGATCAGATTTAAATGTATCTGTTAGTGTCTGGTTGATGTTCACATTGTTAGGTCTAAGGGCATTTTCTCGATTTGATATATTATTTGTATTTGCATATAACCTGATCCCCATGTGTGTCATATCAACATTTTCAGAACAAACTCAGCTGGAAGGTCTAAAGTTCACTTATTGAAATTCTTCAAATCTCTTGTAAAAAAAAAGAAACCGTGGCCAAACTGGCACCAATTATACACAGAGACAGATGACGAGTGTCACAAGTTCTCGTCCCTGATTCCTAATTCGCTGTGTAAACACAATAGCCATTTTCCGACAAGAGGGATTTATGCAGTTCTAAGAACATAACATTCCTAGAACCCTTTTTTTCTCCTGTTCTGACTGGACCAATTTGGGGATTTTTAAGTTCCTCTGACTGCAGTTCGTGTATCCTCTATCAGCTCCTACTTCAGGGCAGGGGCATTTCACTGTTCCCTTTTCCACATAAGAACCTAGGTCAACGAGGGTTGGGTTTCCGGTACTTGACAGACCAACAACGGGACAATTTTAACAATTTTCGCCATCTTATTCATCACTAAATTCACTTCTGACAACTTTTTAGTTGAGAAATGAACTGTTTAGATTTTGAATATAGGCAGTCTTGTGAAAATCGATGCCGAATTTACAATTTGCTTCAAAGTTTTCGTAGTTGAGAAGCTCCATAAAGTGACGCGACAGCCAGCCAGTAGGCTACTACTTATTGGCCTTTAACTTTGTATTGCACTTACGATAACAAGCGCAGCTGTCCTCAACTCAAACATCCAGAAACAATTGAAAGTTAACTAATCAAAGTATATAGAGCACATAAAAAACAACAACAATCCAGACTTGTGTTGTGTGTGCAGCTGTACTGTAGTTAAACAGGTTGAAGTCCTACCTGAGCTCCAGAGCAACATGAACAGCACCAGTACACGAGCCATGTCCAGTTGGTGTGTCGCCTGCCACTCTATTGTCTTCACGTACTGTCTCTTGATCTTATATGTGTCTTTCAGCCCCCCTTTGGATGTGCAGTTTCCTCTCTTAGTTCCTCATCAGGTTTTGTGTGGGTTCTCAGTTTGCCAACATGTTTCAACTTCTTTCAGGGAGAATCAAACTACTCTGGTCTGATTGTTCCAAGTAGCCTTACCAAAATGGCTCAGGATGCTGCAAATGCTGGTATTACCTCCTATATAATATGAAAATGGCTGGTGGATTTAAGACACAAAATAATAACTTACTATCGAATGAATCAGATGTAAATGTATCTGTTAGTGGCTGGATGATGTTCACATCGTCAGGTCTAAGGGCATTTTCTCGATTTGACATATTATTCGTATTTGCATATAACCTGATCCCCATGTGTGTCATATCATTATTTTCTTGTGGTCAAACTGGCACCAATTATACACAGCGACAGATGACGAGTGTCTCAAGTTCTCTTCCCTGATTCCTAATTCGGTGTGTGAGCACAATGATCTCACAATTTAAAAGGAAAGGAAACAGAAGTGGAGATTGTTCCTTTTCCGGCAATACCTAAACCACATTCTGCCCAGTATTATCACTGAAAAATTAAAGCTTTAGTGTTTCACTTTTTGTTATTAATGAACGTCCATTACATTCAAGCCGTTGCCAAATGAGTTGCTACAAAGCTAATTAAGACTATCATCTCCACACAACTCTCTCTGGATTTCTCAGTATTACTATGTTCAGAAGATTGTGGCGTCCGGGGACTTTCCTGCGCAGAAACTCAAGAAGATAATGACCTCTTCTGAAGAGTCCATGTTATTTTAATCCTCCGTGTCATCCTTGCGATACTAGCAACTGTGTGGAGGAGGGGGGAGGTGGGGGAGGTCACGGAAAGCTTGTATTATATGGATGCGCCCACAGTGTTGTCATTACTTAGAATTCCTCGTGGGGGCAACAGAAACTACACACTACAGCCAGGGATTAAAGTTCTCCATCGCTACAACGGATATCCATCAATTTGATTTCAGAAATGCCAACAGGAAGCTGCCAGTTGAAGTGACATCTCGTAATGTTTCATCAATAACTGCTGAATCTTCATTAGATCATTTCAGGTAATGCAGTACCATGTACTTACTAGAAGTGGACTGTGGACAGGTGTTGTCCCACAAAGTGATTGATGTCTGCAAGGAGAGCCCTGTGCCCTTGATTATAACCATAGACAGTATATATAATGGACCAACAGATCCCGTTGCTCTGGACCGAGACCACTGTAGGATATTAGAAGCACTTTTCCGGTAAGCGTTGTTGACAGACGCTTGCCCCCTCGATTATAACTAATCCAGTCCTTTTTACCACTTGCCAAAACATGATTTCAGCTTCTACCTTGTTATTGAAAGGTTATTCATGCCTCAAAACGACTTGATTTCGTTCATAAAGCTTTTATCTGACAGATTACAGCCCACCAGAACTTTTTACCTGTAGAAATACCTTTTTTAAAGATGCAATACAACCCATAAACTTTTGCATTTGCCAAAAAGTGATCGCAGCTCCTAGCTTGTTTTTGAAAGGCTGTTTCTGCCTCAAAATATCTTGATTTAATGATTGAGGGGTTATATCTGACGGATCATAGCCCACTCAGAACTTTACTTTACCTGTTGAAATACCTTTTTAAAGGGCAAATACATCCAGAAACACACAGTTTGTCATGTAAGTTGTGGAAGTGTATTAACACGCTCCCACTGACAGCAATCAGTTTTTAGCAGGTGATAACTTTTTGGCACGGCACCGGCTAAAGTGTGAAGCCTAAAGTGGAAACTATTCAAATTTAAGCTGCGAGCAGCGATGGACGGGCCCTCGCCGCTCCTTGGCTTTTTGAGGGGCTTAATATATTCAAAAACTCACCAAATTTGGCGGTCACATCAAGTCTGGTGAAGATTTACGTATTTTAAGGGTTTCGGGAATAGGCGCATAAAAATGGCTCGCTAGCGCTCCCTAGAAAGTTAAGAAAATTGAGCCCCTGCAGTGCGTTTAACGTAGACTCACGAAACTTGGTACACATATGTAACATGTCAAGATGTACAAAAAACTTCATTAGAGCCATACCCTAAACCCAACAGGAAGTCCGCCATTTTGAACTGAAAGTTCGAAATTAGTGCGATTTTGGCCATTTCCACATGTCGTACTTTAACGAACTCCTCCTAGAGATTTCGTCCGATCAGCTTCAAACTCGGTCCGTGCCATCTTAAGATGTTAAAGATGAAAAGTTGTTAAAAGAAAAACTTTTCGTCATAGGCCGTGGCAGGGTGGCCATTTTGTGCGTTTCGCCGCCGAAACAGGAAGTGGGTGTAACTCGAGTGTACGTTGTCTGATTACCTCGAAACCTTTCAGGATTCATAAGAGTCCAACCCTGAGGACAAATAAAGGCCGATATTTACTTAAAGTCATAGCGCCCCCTAGTGGCAACAGGAAGTAGGCCTAAAAGTCAAGGTGCTATACTTTAACGAACTCCTCCTAGAAATTTCATCCGATGGACTTCAAACTTGGTCTGTACCATCCCAACACCTTAACGATGAAAAGTTATTAAAAGAAAAACTTTTCGTCAGACGGTGTGGGCGTGGCGTGGCGGCCATTTTGAGTGTTTAGCGATGAACAAAGAAGTTGTTGTAACTTGAGTGTACGTTGTCGTATCTGCCCGAAATTTCTCACAATTGACAAGGGTCCAGGCCTGAGGACACCTACAGGCTAAAATTGACTTTTGGTCATAGCGCCCCCCGCTGTTAACAGGAAATCTGCCTTATATGACAAACATCATCCGATTTGCATGAAACTCAGAATGTGTGGTCTACGTGTGATACTGAGCCGCCCCCTATAATATGGCCACGCCCACTTACTCAGGCCACGCCCCCTTTCATAACATTTGAACCATTTAAGGTAGAGTCTTGTGTGAGGTATCATTGAACTCAGCAGAGACTTCCTTCTTTATCTGTGATGGTTTGGCCCGCCCCCTATGCATAAGCCACGCCCCCTTTCATAACATTTGAACCGTTTAAGGTATACCCTTGTGTGAGGTATCGTTGAACTCAGCAGAGACTTCCTTCTTCATTGGTGATGATTTGGCCCGCCCCCTATGTTAAAGCCACGCCCACTTTCATACATGCTGACCCATTTAAGGTAGAGTCTTGTGTGAGGTATCATTCATCTCAGCAGGGGCTTCATTTTTAATTGGTGATGGTTGGACCCGCCCCCTATGCTTTAGCCACGCCCCCTTTCACAGCTAATGAACCGTATGACTTAGAGTCTCGTGTGAGCTATCGTTGAACTCGGCGGGGAGTTCCCTTTTCATTGTTGACTATTTGCGGCGTCTGAGTGCCGCGCGAATGCACGGTCGCAAGGAGCGGCGTCCGACGGTAACCCCGACGCGCGCAGAGGCGCGAGGGTCCGTCCATCACTGCTCGCAGCTTTAATTAGGGCCCGAGCACCTCTTTCATAACATTTGAACCGTTTAAGGTATACCCTTGTGTGAGGTATCATTGAACTCAGCAGAGACTTCCTTCTTCATTGGTGATGGTTTGGCCCGCCCCCTATGTTTAAGCCACGCCCCCTTTTATTACTAATGGCCCGATTGATGTAAACACTTGGGTGAGGTGTCATTGAACTCAGCAGAGACTTCCTTCTTCATCGGTGATGGTTTGGCCCGCCCCCTATGTTTAAGCCACGCCCCCTTTCATACATGCTGACCCATTTAAGGTAGAGTCTTGTGTGAGGTATCATTCATCTCAGCAGAGGCTTCATTTTTAATTGGTGATGGTTTGACCCGCACCCTATGCTTTAGCTACGCCCCCTTTCACAGCTAATGAACCGTATGACGTAGAGTCTTGTGTGAGCTATCGTTGTATTCAGCGGGGAGTTCCCTTTTCATTGTTGACGATTCGCGGCATCTGAGTCCTTGCTAGGCAAAGCCCCGCTGTACCTAAGCTCACTGGTCACAATAGCTTTACCCACCTGCAGCCTTCGCTCATGCAGTTACATCTCCTTCGTCACCCCAAAAGCCTACACCTCCTTTGGCCACCACTCTTTCCAGTTCTCAGCTGCAAATGACTGGAATGAAGTACAAAAAACCTGGAAACTCAAAATCCTTATCCCACTAACTACCTTTAAAGTACGTCTGTCTGAGCTCCTGTCCGATCACTGAATGTGCTAACGCACTGTTCTGCACACCCTTATTCCATTTCTCTATCATGCCCCATTGCATGGTTGCACAGGTGCACTTATTCACCTGCGTTGCTATTATATCTGTTTACACACTTTTGCACTTTTCATCTGCCCTGGCATGCTCAACTGTTATTCTTCCCACCTCTGTTGACACACAAGTTTTATACATCCACTGATCTACATCACTATCCAAACCACAATCTGCACTAACTGCATATTGACTCTTTACTACATCTCAGCATTTAAATAGACTGTCTACTCATGCATATTGTGTTATTACTGATCTTCATCACTACCTAGACCTGTCATGGTTGTATGTTTCTGTATATTTTCTGTTTCCTGTTTTATTTTGAAGTCTGGTTTTCTGTCTTGTCTGGTCTAGTTTTACTTCCTGTCTTTAGTTTTCCCGCCCTTGTGATTGTCTTATGTGTTTCACCTGTTGTATCACCTGTGGCTTGTTTGCTCTTTACCTCCTGTATTTAGTCTCTGTCTTTCTCTTGTCTGTTGTCAGGTCATTGTATTTGTTTGAAGTGTCTGTATGTCATCTACCCTGTTGGTCTTGGTGTTCCTGAAGTTTTGCCTGTTCCTGTTTTGGATTCTGCCTGTTCCTGTTTTTGTTGTATTTTGCCTGCTGTTCCAGGGGCCTGTTGCACAAAAGCAGAATAAAGAAATCCAGGATAACTGAAAAAGCGCAGCTTGACTTAGTGTGATCCACTCATCGCGGCTTAATCGGTTGCACGTCTGCCGAGCCAGGATAAGTAGGTGAAGCTATGTCAAGCCACGTGTAGATAGCTGGGATAAGTGCACGTTCACGGCTTTCGTAAATAGACCATGGTATCGATCACAGATTTACTGATGCAGAAATGGAAAAGACGTGTGCAGCATATGTTTCACCCGCTGAGCAGCAGCTTCTAATGGAAATTTATGAGGAGGTATAACATATAATATGCAAAAAGGGAAATACGGCTGTTATCAAACAGCCCGACAGACAAAGCGGACCGACTGAATACATATGGATTTTTAAAAAATCGACTTAGTCACTCCACGTTTTAATTGCTTTAATATGCTTGTTTTCTGTGTTGGTTTTATTGCTTTATCTGTTTTTATGTGGTAAATGTGCTGGTTTTACTGTAAAGTGTCTTTGAGTAGCCTGTAAAGCACTATATAAATAAAATGTATTATTATTTAGCCTACTTTGCCTTAAAGTGAGCAGAGGGAATTCTTGTTCCTCGGGAAATTTACCCTAAGGACTAGGCTTAATTTCAAACCCTTATTCATAATGCGAGAATATGTTTTACAACCATATGCACAAATCTCCATAAGCTATGTCTAATTCTAAATATCTTTCTACAATTATGTTTTTTTCTCACTCCCAAGCTCAAAGATGACAAGTGACAGCACCAAAATAAAATGATTAAGAAGTTTTGTGGCATTCCAACACATTCTCACTCCCATTTGGTAAAAAAAGGACGTTTGATCAGGTGCCATTGTTGTCATTATTGACGCTAAAAGTCCCCTTTTACAGTCCGCTGCGCGGTGTGGGAGGATCCCCCTGCCTCCCCGCGTTGCACGGGGCACATTTCACGGGGACAGCAGTGGAGGAAAAGCCCACTTCCTCCGTATCGTCCCACTTTATCTCAGGGTGCCAGTGCAACCTTTTCTTACCATCTCAACAACTGCAATAGTAGGATTTAAATCAAACTCGTGACAGGAATAGTGACAAGTAATGCATGTTAATAAAATGAAGCAGAACACATTCAGAAGACAACGGAATAACTGTTAAACACGTTTATTTCGGATCAGAGCGGCAGCTGATTTAACACATAAGACTCTGGGATTAATCTTAGCCTGCCTGTTAGCCTGCCCCGGAGCAGGCTAGCTGCAAAGAATAAATCGCCATGGTTACTTGGCTGGGTTTAATTCAACCTGCTTTTGTGCAACCAAATCAAAGCTAAATTCATCCAGGACAACCGGAATATCCCGACTTAATCCCTTATCTTGGTTTTGTGCAACAGGCCCCGGCGGGACACCTTTTTTGTTTGTTGAATTTCATTTAAATAATTCCTTGAGCTTACTCATGTGTCTGCCGTCTTGCACTTGGGTCCTACATCCCCTGAAACTCCTGACAAGACCACAACTTGCACTAACTGTATAATTCTTCACTACATTTCAACATTTATATAGATGGTCTATTGCGTTATAACTGATCTTCATCACTAACTAGACCACAATTTGTTTTTTTGTTTGACTCTTTACTACATCTCAGCAGTGTTATAGACTGTCAATTCACGTATATTGGGTTATTACCATATCACTTTCGCATATCCATCGACTTACTTACACCTCACTTTGCACCGGCTTTGTAGTGCCTGTACTTTACTTCATGTAACCTATTGTACTCTGTATTCTTGTATTGAATGTGAAACTGTATGTTGTCTTGCATGCTTATGCTTTTCTTGGCCAGGTTGCCGTTGCAAATGAGAATCTGTTCTCAATGGCCTACATGGTTAAATAAATGTTAAATAAAAATAAATAAACATTAGCACTATCAAAGACGTAGCTCTTTTTAAATCCAAACTTAAAACGTATTTATTTAGAACGGCTTTTAATATATAGTAGCGCTGTGACATTTGACCTCTCTTCCTCCTGTTTAAATGCAACCTTTTCTGATTTTACAATTCTATGTTTTATTCTTTTTATTGTATGTTATGTTTTATTCTTGGTCCTTTTCTGTAGCACTTTGGATACCAGGAGGTTGCTGTAAATCGCTATACAAATAAATGTTGATTGGCTACAAGGAACTTTCAACTGCTTATAAGACATTTAAATGTAATGCTGATGCCTCTATATCAGAGAGAGAGGGGAGAGGAATTGACAGCTGGAAGTCAAAGATGTATTAGCGCTGGTGATTTTCCTTTAGACTAGACTGACTAAAACCTCTTTGGGGGGGGCGCCAAATATTTCTCTATGCAGAAAAAAATCACTGTAATAATAAAAGCATAAATGTACAATCATATTATTTAATTGTTCTACCCTTTCCAATGGTTTAAAAGTTGGCCAATGTAGTTGTTTGTCTGTCTGGGTCTTCTCTAGGAAAGCTATGCCTGATATTATCCCACACCTGAACTGCTCTGATTTGGCTGTTTGAGAGCGGAGCCGTCCGTCTGGCTGTGAGATCCTACTCTGAGCCCTGCGCTCCTCCTGCCTCTTCACCCAGCAAGTCGTCAGCACCACAGAGGTAATGCACCTCCATGTTGTCCTCTCGTCTTGGCGTCTGCCCTCTGCTG
Source organism: Perca flavescens (assembly GCF_004354835.1). Lineage (NCBI taxonomy): Eukaryota > Metazoa > Chordata > Actinopteri > Perciformes > Percidae > Perca > Perca flavescens. The sequence continues at coordinate 37,055,042 of NC_041333.1, read as the reverse complement.
GCCTAGAGAAACATGGCAGGAAATGTCTTAGATATAGCCTGACGTGGTCATACTCAGATTCTAGTCAGAATGTGAGTCTGAAACCGCTCCATTGGGCTGTGATTATGGGGCGTGTTCCAACCGAACCAGGAAAAGAAATGCCTCTGCATTCATTGGATAGACCTCCAACGATATATCATTTGTTTCTTGTAAATATAAATGTGGATAACGTTAGTGATAGTGACAATGCTCGCTACAGTTGCATTTCTAGAGATGGATCGGCGAAAACACGTTTTATTTCTCTGATTCACGGCTTTGTTCTAGCGCCGGCGGTCCCTCTCTTCATTCTCTCTCTATGTCTCTCCACCATATAACGCTCTCTCTCTTCAGTCTTTCTCTATCTCTCTCCACCATATAACGCTCTCTCTTCAGTCTCTCTCTATCTCTCTCCACCATATAACGCTACTGTGCTTTCGGGCAGTTGTTGAGGCTCCTCCGCTGAGGATTTTAAAATGAATGCGCTGTCGATATCTTCTGTAACAGACGCGATGGTGGAATCTACACCTCAACAAATTCAACCCAAGCGTTCTTTGGTGACGTGATTGATTCTGTTACTGTTGATCATCTTTCCGACAATGTGATTGGCCCGAACAGATCCTGTTCGGGCAATAATTGCTTCTCAACGGAGCGACTCCAGACCGAACTTCCCAACCTCGAATTTTGTGGGCGGGGCTAAGTTCGGCTGGCATCCAGGCTATCTTAGATACCTTTTTGTTCTCCAAAAGAGAGACTCTACTCTTACAACACAGGGTTAGTGAATAGTACAAAGCAGCGTGGGGGCTAGTTAAAATTTTACTTTGTTCTTATATCTGTTACTTATTAAGTCTCTCTGTCAAACTCTGTGCCGGCTAATCCGATATTTTTGAGTGCTGCTTGGGCAGGGACAAGAGGAATTTGTGGCCGAGATGACGAAGTTACAGAAGAAGCGCGTCACAGCAGAGTGCTGGCGATTTTTTATTTATTTTTGTTTTTACAGAAATGCAGCTTTTATTCACTTATTTTTTCTTCTATTGATGTTACAGCTTGCTTTCATGAGAGTGAAAAACAGCATTTTCTGCAGATGTTTTTTTTTATTAAAAGCCTACCAGGAAAGAGAGAGATGAGCCACTGGAAGGCTTTGAAATGTCCGTGAGTCTGATACATAGAAGTGTATAGCGTGTATGTATGTGTATAGTACCTTGGAGTAGCAAAACAGGGCAGCACCGGACACGAGCACCAGCAGCACCACCAGGACAACGAGTCCAATGACCAGATGTGTTCCAGAGGCTGAAACAGATTTCCAATCATTCTGGATGGACTCTCATAAACGTTAAATGTGTTTTCATACAGTCAAATAGTACTTCATATGAACTTTATATTTAGTCCCAGTTTGCATGGCTTTTATCCATTCATTCATTCATGAGATTATTCTGAACAGCAGCAGGAAACATGAAGACAATGTGTGTTTTCATACATGGAAACAGTTGGCACCTCATTACTTTTTATCTAATCTAGACAAATAATACTTTCAAGCATGCATGCGTTGTGAGTGTCACATTTCCCTGATTAATTTAGGTTCTCGATAAAGTTACCTGCGAGAGTGAGATGGAGCGGCCGGCTCTGAGAAGAGAAGTTATGGGAGAAAACGTAGAGGTGATAAACACAGCGGTACTCCCCTCGGTGGGTGGGGTCTGCAGCAGAGAACAGGAAGTGGGCTGAGTGATTGACAGCTGGCAGGGTGTAGTTCTTCTGTTCTGGGTCGGAGGTGTTGAAGATGAGCTGGAAGGAGCCTCCTGGGTACTGTGGCAGGATGGAGCAGCTGATGGTGAAGTTGGAGCCCATGAGCACTCGCAACCCCTGCTGCGTGGCCTCAGAAACCCCGTCAATGTGGGTAGAGAAGGAGATGTTTGGCTGAGCCAGCAAATCTATGGACACCGTGGATGAAAAGTGTAGACCACATATCAAGAATATAAAATTATACCATGATCATCTTTATCTTTATTTGTTTTGTTAAAGTGATAAACACTGAGCAAAGTCAAATGTGTTTCATGCAGGGGCGGACGTTGTAACATTAGGGGCTCAGCTATAATCTGGGGGCGGAGGAGTCCTTTTTAAAACCATTTGATAAAAGAAAGCCTCAAACTCTGTAAATCATTTGAGAAAAAACTTGAAAGTTGCCAAAGAAAAGAACCATCCTATAAAGCCTACATCCTGTTTTATATCTAATTGTTCTCCAACTGTCTTCTTAAACCAGAACAAAACAACTCCTGTTGCAAGAAAAGGGGCAAAAATGTAGTTACTATTTTGGAAGTTACATAACATACTGTAGATAATAGGGTAGGAATTGGAGTAAACCGCATCTTGAAACTAAGGCAATATTTCCTTTTTAACTGCTTTGACTGCAACCACGATGAATGACCAGATAGTTCGCAGCGACCATATATCATCTACACCATCCTGACCGTGCTGACCGGATAAGATGACAGGATTTGTTTATTAGCAAAAGAAAGTAAAGGTTAAGAATGTGACAGTCACTGTTTAGGGTTACCTGAGCAGACCACCTCCAGGTTGATGGGGATTGTCCTGTAACTTGTTAACGATAAACACTCCCGTACTATCCTTTCAGACTGAACACAAGAATGACTGATCTCCCACACACGTGTTTCTGAAGAGCTGCTGCTGATGTTTGTGGAAACAGCAGAACCACAGTCCAGCCGTTTACACACTGCAGATGATAACTTCTGGACCCATTCAGAATCCCATTCAATCACTGGTCTCCACTGTCCCTGGTGTTTCATCTCTGGTATACCAACACAGGTACTGGCTCCTCCTGACAACCTGACATCAGGCTCTGAACAGAGACACCAAAATAATTCATAAAGTAAATGAAGTCATTTTTATGAATACATTTGGTAACACTTTATTTGAAGGCTGTGCATAAGAGTGACATGACACCATCATGAACATGATTTGTCATCAGGTCAATTATGACAGACCCTACAAGAACAAACATTTGGTATGAAAGACTTCCTTTTAACAGCCAGGAACCTCAGACAGAAGCTATCTCTTGGTGGGCGGCCATCTGCCTCGACTGGTTAGAGAGAAATAGATTTAGAAATATGACTCATAATAATTATATTAGTGGGTATAATGGAATAGCACAATGAAGAGTGGCAATTATAGTAACAGTAAAGATATAAGAACTAGGACTAATAATAATAGCAGTAGAAGTGCAGGGCGTAGCAGGCCGTCAAGCAGGACCATGGCAGCAGCTGCAAACACGGTCCGGGTGCCACCACAATCCAAGGAAATCTGCGAGGCGAGACAGCACAAGGGCTCCGGCAAGAAGCTTAGTTAGGACCATGCATTAATGGGACATGAAAGCACACCTATGGAAAGAGAGGAGGAGAGAGGAGATCAGTGCATAGACGTAATTCAAAACTGGCCAGTTCAGCAGAAAAGTCATATTTTACCGAATGACACCTAATCACAGTCAAACATTCATAAAGTTTTGTTCATGTTAATGACCCGGTGTCATGTCAGTCTTTTGCACACTTCAAAAATGTAACTACTTTTTCGGGTAAAAAGTAGTGTAACACGCTACTACTGAAAATTTGGTTATGAAACGTAGTTCCTTTTTCAATTTGGAGTTACTTTTCCCAGGGACAGATTTGACAGCGACGCTGCCTTCTCAGCTGCGCACTCACAAGCTCCGCATGGGACATGACAGAGGCTGGTAGCATAGCCAAAGCTAACTTTTGAGAGCATTTTAAGCTTTGTGGCATTTTGCTGGATGGCGCTCTGAGCCAGGCAGACACAAAGCTGACAACCTCACAGATGGATGCGGTGGAGATGGCCTCATACATACACGCAGCGGACCGCTGTGGACTTGACACGCAAGGATTTCCAGAAAAGAGGCTGCATGTGTCTACGACAATGCACGGACCACCGTGGCTGCGTAACCGGTACAAGTCGTTACAGACATTACATACACTAACACCGACGCCGATGACCTGCCGATGTGCATTTAACCCACGCTGGACTCGTTTATAATGAATCAGCCATCACTCTGTGAGTAGAAAATCCAGTCTGCAGTGTAGTTAAGACACTTCACTGATAAACCATATTACATATTATTTATACATACAATAACGTCTTGTATAATTAACTTCAGTCTCTGCCAGAGACGCCTGCTTTTAAAAGTAACGTAAAAGTAAGGAGTTTAGGAAAATGGCGTGTATGTTGACACAAAGTCATGATGCCACGTTGTAACCACGAAATCTCCGGCTTTGGGAACTTTTTCTTCTGAGTTGAAGTTTTTTTCAACTCAAGGCGTTCAAGGCACTCCTGCAAAAATGCAAGGTGCGTAGAGCATGAGCCCAAGGCTGATAAAACGTGCTCTGTCTGATTAGGGCTTTGTGTCGCCCAACCAGAACATAAAATGTCCAACGTATCAGGCTGCTCATGAACCATACAGCTGTAGGTAACACATACACTGCTGCTGTATCAAAGCGCTGTGGACTGCTTAGGGAAAAGGTCGGGGTGGATGGGTGGTTCATAAAACACAGCACTTTCATATTCGTATTGAACAGCCAAATCTGATTCATCTGACTTAATTCTGAGTCTGGTACATACAACCGCATTTCTCCATTGCTGGCTAAATAAGATAACTTACTCAATAATGCCTTTTCATTTCCCATAAACCTATGCATTGCTGCTTGCATCTGCAACCATGTGGCACTGTCAGATGGAATGTAAAACTAAGCTCTTATTCTTGATGACTTCTCCTGGATCTACTTTAACTTGGATGTTACATCGTTTGGATGTGCTTTGAACAAAAGCATCTGTAAAATGTAAATTCAAGTGAAAAGACTGAGATTACAGTTATAGCTGAAGTGTTGGCTGGTCTGGTGTTACCTGCGCAGTTGATCTCCAGGTTGAAACTGGAAGTGTAAGACTTTGTTAATATACACTCCCTAACTGCAGACTTGGATTGAAGACAAGTTGATCTAATCATTGATATTTCTGTGTTGAAATCCATCTCTTTCCACCCTGTTGAAACAGCAGAGCCGCAGTCAAGATGTCTACACACTACATCTGCTGCCTTTAGATTCCACGCAGAATGATCATCAACATCCACTTTACTCCACTCTCCCTCTTTCTTTATCTCCAGTCCACCGGCACAGGGACTGGATCCTCTCGCCAACTGGAAATTATCGGGATCTGGGCAGACAAGAGTAATTGGTAAAGATAGATCATTTCTGATTTATCTAAATAGAAACTCTAATCAAAGCTACAGCTCTTCTTTTACCTGAGCAGGTGAGTCCAACAGCTTTGCCAGAAGAGCAGGTGTTTCTATCTGAGCTGTCACAGTCCAGCAGAGCAGACTCATGGCCTCTACACTGGAACTCTTTGGTCCACACTGGAGCCTCCATGTCTCCATAGAGCGCCCCCTGGAGGACTGAAGGAGCTTCACAGCCAAGCTCCCTGCAGACCACCTCTGCATCCTCCAGGTCAAAGTCATCCTCACACACTGAGGACCACGACTGGGTAGACTGGTTAGACTTCACCTCCAGTCTGCCTGAACACAGACTAGTCCCATTCACCAGCCTGACAGAGTCTAGAGAAGAGAGATAGACAGACAGAGAAAGAGAAAGAAAGACAGAAAAACATGCAGACAAAGAAGTAAAGTGTATAAAAGTATGGCATTCCAAAATAACACTAACACCTTACAATACAATAGCTCTGCCAGGTCTGTGTTTTTTTTATTCTTGCTAGGCAACCACCAAATCTCTGGCTTTGGACACTTTTGCTCTCTGAGTTTAATTTTTTTCAACCCAAAGCGTTCAGGGTACTCCTGCAAAAATGCAAGTCGCATAGAGAAGAAAAATATGAGGCACTTAGCAACGCAAAAGCAGCGAGCACAACGCTTCACTTTTTTTGAAAAAGCCTTCCAAGGCTGATAAAACGTGCTCTGTCTGATAGGGGCCTTATGTCGCCCGAACAAAACATGAAAAACATAAAACGTATCAGGCCGCTCATGAACCATACAGCTGTAGGTAACACATACACTGCTGCTGTATGGTTGCTGCTGTATCAAAGCGCTGTGGACTGCTTATGGAAAAGGTCGGGGTGGATGGGTGGGTCATAAAACACCAGACTGATCTCATGAAATGGCATATGTATGACACGCAAATTTGTATGGCCCTATTTGCGTGTTATCAAGACGCATACTCGCTTTTTAGTGTGTTCATCAATGCCGTTTGGCCTCCATTGACTTACATTACCTTGCTATTGTGTGTGAATTATCGCCGTAGCGAGTAGTATAAAAGGACGGAAGTCCGCAGATGGGTAAAACACAGGACTTTCACCCAGGAGAGCCTGGATTGCATCCCGTGTGTTTATCAACCATTGTTTTTTATTTTTATTTAATAAAGCCTTCCCTAATGCTCTTTTGCTAAACCCAACCTTTATTGTTTTCCTAACATGTGACATTGGTCACCATCGTGTTTTTGTCATTGTTTGTTCATTTATTTGTGTTACTAAAGCCTTACCCAATGCTCTTTTCCTAAACCCAATTTTTTTTTTTACACGCTTGACGTTGTTCTTGCGATAGCACGGCACGTTCTCGCAATAAAACTTTACATCCGCTGTATACAGCGTAGAAATACACGCGGATACTATAACTCAAAATGCGTACAGATAACATGCAATTTGGCTTCAGGAAAATGCTGTGTATGTTTACGCAACGACATGATGCAACGTTGTAAAACACAGCGCTTTCATATTCGTATTGAACAGCCAAAACTGATTAAGCTGACTTAATTCTGAGTCTGGTACATACAGCCGTAGTTCTCCATTGCTGGCTGAATAAGATAACTTCCTCAATGCTGCCTTTTCATTTCCCATAAACCTATGCATTGCTGCATGCACCTGCAACCATGTGGTACTGTCAGATGGAATGTAAAACTAAGCTCTTATTCTTGATGACATCTCCTGGATCTACTTTAACTTGGATGATACCTCGTTTGGACGTGCTTTGAACAAAAGCATCTGTGAAATGTAAATTCAAGCGACAACACCGAGATTACAGTTATAGCTGTAAGCTATAAGCTGTAAGTATTGCCTGGTGTGGTGTTACCTGAGCAGTTGATCTCCAGGTTGGAATGGGAATGGTAAGACTTTGTTGATATACACTCCCTAACTGCAGACTTGGATTGAAGACAAATTGAGCTAATCCACCATATTTCTGTGTTGAAATCCATCTCTTTCCACCCTGTTGAAAAAGCAGAGCCGCAGTCAAGTTGTCTACACACTACATCTGCTGCCTTTAGATTCCAGGCAGAATCTTTAACATCCACTTTACTCCACTTTCCCTCTTTCTTTATCTCCAGTCCACCGGCACAGCGACTGGATCCTCTCGCCAACTGGAAATTATCGGACTCTGAAAAGACAAGAGTAATTGGTAAAAAAAAGTCATTTCACATTTATCAAAATAAAAACTCAAATCAAAGCTACAGCTCCTCTACTCTACCTGAGCAGGTGAGTCCAACAGTTTTGCCAGAAGAGCAGGTGTTTCTATCTGAGCTCTCACACTCCAGCAGAGCAGACTCAAGGCCTCTACACTGGAACTCTTTGGTCCACATTGGAGCCTCCATGTCTCCATAGAGCGCCCCCTGGAGGACTGAAGGAGCCCCACAGCCCAGCTCCCTGCAGACCACCTCTGCATCCTGGAGGTCAAAGTCATCTTCACACACTGAGGACCACGGCTGGGTAGACTGGTTAGACTTCACCTCCAGTCTGCCTGAACACAGACTAGTCCCATTCACCAGCCTGATAGATTCTGGAGAAGAGAGAGAGACAGAGAGAGAAAGAAAGACAGAAAAACATGCAGAGAGAATTGAAAGTGTATAAAAGTATGGCATTGCAAAATAACACTAAAACCTTACAATACAATAGTGCTGCCAGTTGAAAGTTTTTTTTATTCTCGCTAGGCAACTGCCAAATCACCGGCTTTGGGCACTTTTTCTATCAGAGTTGAAGTTTTTTCAACTCAAGGCATTCAGGGCACTCCTGCAAAAATGCAAGGCGCATAGAGCAGAAAGATATGAGGCCCCCAAAAGCATTGAGCACAACGCTTCACTTTTCTTGAAAAAGCTGCCCAAGGCTGATAAAACGCGCTCTGTCTGATCAGGGCCTTATGTCGCCCAACCAGAACATAAAATGTCCAACGTATCAGGCTGCTCATGAGTCATACAGCTGTAGGTAACACATACACTGCTGCTGTATCAAAGCGCTGTGGACTGCTTAGGGAAAAGGTCATGGTGGATGGGTGGGTCATAAAACACAGCACTTTCATATTTGTATTCAACAGCAAAATCTGATTCAGTGTACTTAATTCTGAGTCGGGTACATACAGCCGTAGTTCTCCATTGCTGGCTGAATAAGATAACTTACTCAATGCTGCCTTTTTATTTCCCATAAACCTATGCATTGCTGCATGCATCTGCAACCATGTGGCACTGTCAGATGGAATGTAAAACTAAACTCTTATTCTTGATGACTTCTCCTGGATCTACTGTAGCATAGATGGTACCTAATTTAGACGTGCTTTGAACAAAAGCATCTGTGAAATGTAAATGCAAGTGAAAAGACTGAGATTACAGTTATAGCTGAAGTATTGCCTGGTGTGGTGTTACCTGAACAGTTGATCTCCAGGTTGGAAAGGGAAAGGGAATACTTTGTTAATATGCACTCCCTAAATGCAGACTTGGATTGAAGACAAGTTGATCTAATACTCCATATTAATGTGTAGTAATTCATCTGTTTCCACTCTGTCGAAACAGCAGAGCCGCAGTCAAGATGTCTACACACTACATCTGCTGCCTTTAGATTCCAGGCAGAATCATCGTCAACATCCACTTTACTCCACTCTCCATCTTTCTTCATCTCCAGTTGACCAGCACAGCGACTGGCTCCTCTCGCCAACTGGAAAATATTGGGCTCTGAGCAGACAAGAGTAATTGGTAAAAATAGATCATGCTACATTTATTAAAATAGAAACTCTAATCAAAGCTACAACTCTTCTTCTACCTGAGCAGGTGAGTCCAACAGCTTTGCCAGAAGAGCAGGTGTTTCTATCTGAGCTGTCACAGTCCAGCAGAGCAGACTCATGGCCTCTACACTGGAACTCTTTGGTCCACACTGGAGCCTCCATGTCTCCATAGAGCACCCCCTGGAGGACTGAAGGAGCCCCACAGCCAAGCTCCCTGCAGACCACCTCTGCATCCTGCAGGTCAAAGTCATCTTCACACACTGAGGACCACGACTGGTTAGACTGGGTAGACTTCACCTCCAGTCTGCCTGAACACAGACTAGTCCCATTCTCCAGCCTGACAGAGTCTGGAGAAGAGAGAGAGACAGACAGAGAAAGACAGAGAAACATGCAGACAGAGAATTAAAGTGTATAAAAGTATATTGCATTGGCAAAATAACACTGACACGTTACAATACAATGAAGACAAACAGCAATAAGACGATGGGCACTCTGAGTTGAAGTTTTTTTTAACTCAAGGCGTTCAGGGCACTTCTGCAAAAATGGACGGCATGTAGAGCAGAAAAATATGAGGCACTCAGCAATTTAAAAGCAGCGAGCAAAACACGTCACTCTTATTGAAAACAATTACAAAAAGCCGCCCAACGTGCTGTCTGTCTGATCAGGGCCTTATGTTGCCAAACCAGAAGTATTCGTATATATAGCTACGAAACGTTAGGCACTGTTATTCCTATATATTCCACGTTTTTTTCACTGTATGCTCAACATTAAAGGTGCTCTAAGCGATGTCACACGTTTTTCAGGCTACAACATTGTTTGTCACATACAGCAAACATCTCCTCACTATCTGCTAGCTGCCTGTCCCCTGAACACACTGTAAAAAAAGCGGTCTCTGGAGACAGCACAGCCTCCACAAACGGCGACAAAAACAAACTGCACCAACCTGCACCACGAAACATAACAATCAGTGTTCCAGCCAATAACCGATAAGAAGGAGTTGGTTGAGTTATCACCGCAGCAGTGTTAGCACGTAGGATACTTCCACAAAATGCGTTCATGACTCAACCAACTCCTTGTTTGCTCTTTGCTTGTGACAAAAAAATGTGTAGCCTAAAAAATGCGTGACATCGCTTAGAGCAGTGGTCAGCGCCCCCCTTACTCATGTCTAAGAAAAGCTGAGCCCCCCCCACCCCGAAACCGAAGTTGAGGTAACTCTCGAGATAGAGCCTTACTTTCTTTTTTGATACAGAGGAGTTATCAGCACTTTTACGTTTCTCCGCCATGTTTCATTCATAAAATAGTGATGCCGTGGCGGCAGGAAAAACGAGGATGATAGCAGCTAGCAGCTGACCTGATGACAGCAAGGGTCACAGGTTAAGAGGTCCCAGAGGTTTGGCCTACTAAGCACTAAAATTTTAAGCGAGAACAAAAATATATATTTTCATTCAGACTTTTGTATACATGATATATTGTAGTTTATTATCATAATTTATTTAACATGTGCAAATTTTTTTTTTTTACCTCAACCTCAAACCACATAAAGACTTGCGCTGTTGAGCCATGTAGAGGGGAGGTCAGAGTGGATGTTTTGCGTCATAAAACAGCGCTTTGATGTTGGGAAGCGGAGATCGCATTCATGGGAAAACAAGATTTTCACACAGGAAATGCGTGTTCCTTGGGAGTGTTTTAATCCAAACCATGATCTTTTTCCTTAAATGGGGCGACATTTCCGAGCTAGTTCAGGCAAATATCAAATAATTCTTCCAAAACACTAACACATTCTCTCCCAACAGGAACATTTAGTCAATGTACAATTATTGCACAATGTCATACAAAACACTAACATCCCATGGAATTACAGAAACTGCATTATTTTATGTGTCAGTCAGGCCTGCCCTTATACAACAGACAAAAGTGATTGTTTTGATCATATATTGTGTTTTGCACTGCAGTTTCTGTTGAACCCTCTCTATATTTTTTTTTTTTTTGGGTTTAGTAAAAAAATTTTAAAGATCATTTTTTGGGCCTTTCCGCCTTTATTTGACAGGACAGCTAGGTGAGAAAGGGGAGAGAGAGAGGTGGAAGACATGCAGGAAATTGTCACAAGTCAGATTTGAACCCTGGACCTCTGCATCGAGGCATAAATCTCCAAGTATATGTACATCTGCTCTACCCACTGAACCAACCCGGCCACAAATTTGTTTCTTTTACTGCAGAAATTCAATACAAAAAATGAATGACCCATCTCAGAGTAGCTTTATAGAATGTACGGTTTATGAAAAAAAGGAGACAGATACAGAATTGCCCTGGTACTCCTCTTCCTCTCCCTCGTGAAGGCATTTTTGTTATTTTCTGTGTTGATCTACAGTACATTGTTCAAATAGGTGCTGTTTTACTGTACTACCATATGATCATGCGATTGAAAGAACCTCTACACCTGAGTGTGTTTCCTAGAAGGGAATCAGCTGTGATTGATCTATTTGCATAACTTCAATCAGCTGTTTCTCAATAAATGCATGTATAAAATGCAGGGGATATATTTGTGTTTCAATTTACAATATGATCAGCTGTTCACTTTGACTTTAGCCTATAAGTTAGGTTTAGAACATGTTGTTATCTGGTCTGACATGCAGTGTGAAGGCATTTGTAAATTTGGCAGTAAAGATCCATTGCTTTGGTTTTGTTGGAGCTTGTGTGTAAAAGAAGTTCAAGCAATTTAAATTTGTGTTAACTTTATGCATTTTGTGTCAAAGCAACAAGAAATGTGTTAATTGTATAGCCTTCACAGAGAGATGTTGTGCTAACTGTGTCAAGAGTTTAGGAAAGTTGTTAAAAGTATTGAAAAAAGGGTCATAACGATCGTGAAAAACTGTAAGCTGCTCGTCAACGGCACTGCTGCCCTGCTCCCATATTGCTGACTGCTCTGTAAACCCCACCACCACCCCAGCATCCACCTGCAGGCTCCAGCCAGGGGGAAGCTACTTTATCATCACTCCCAATATCTCATGTAAACATAATCTGCAGAGAGTGATAAGGTCGGAGTCTGGATGCCAAACACAATATTCTGATGTTATAATAAAACATTTCGGTAACACTTTATAATAACTATCCATAATTCATCATTTATTAAGCATTAATTAACTATTAGTTAATGGTTTGTTCATTATTACTTATTAATTGTTCATACATAGTTCATCATGAGTAAAGTATTTGTTCACACAATTATTAATGGTTTGGTCATAGTAAATAAGCCTATTAGTTAATGTTTGTTTTCATCATTATTAATTAATTGTTCTTACATAATTCATCATCAGTAAAGCATTTATTCACATAGTTACAAATGGTTTGTTCATAGTAAATAAGCCTATCTTGAAAAATATGTTTGTAAGTACATGATTTATACTTAATAAATAATGAAACAACCATTTGGAAATGAAATAATTTTCCCATTATAAACCAGTTACTAACTATTGCTAAATGCTTTGTTCATCATTTGTAAAGCACTGCTCCTATGTTAATTCTCATGAATGAAGCATTTGTATACACACTCATAAATGGTTTGTTCATAGTAAATAAGGCTCTTGGAAGTTATGTTCATAAATAGAAGTTTGACACTTTCTAAGTATTGCAAAAACCATTAGTAAATTAAATAATTTTCCCTTTATAAACTATCTACAAACTAGTAGTAATTTATTTGTTTATCATTTGTAAAGCATAGTTCCTACATTCAATCTAATCAGTAAAGCATTTGTAAATGCAGTTAGTAAATGGTTGGTCCATAGTAAGTAAGCCCATGTAAAAGGTTTATCAGTATATTTTATAATAATTCCTACATGATGCATTAACCATTTGTAAATTAAGTAATTTTACCATTATCAACTAGGTACTCAGGAACGTAAACGGTTGTTTATAACTAGGAAGTTAATGATTAACAGACTATCTAGACCTACATTTGTTCATGTCTTAAATAAAATTAAAAATACTTACCAATAATGTAATCCATGATTAACTCATGAGTTACTACTGGTTAGTTAAGTATACTGTGTGAGCCCATCTAAAGTGAGCACTTTCTATGCTTTACAAAGCATTTATAAATGAGTTGCAAAGGCTAGCAGATACAACAGAGACACAAGTAAAAAAAGTATTTGTAACCCTTATTACGATGTCGTAAGAATGTACATTTATGAAATAGCTCGTAGTAGTGTTATGTAGTTGATATCAATGTGAATTTGGACCAGAACCAGAAGAAAACTAGATTGTTAAGAGCCAGAGAATTGAACATCAATAAAGAGACTAGGAAACCAGGATAAAGTTTGAGACGTGTATTAATATACACAGAAACATGGCATACACATATACAGATAAAACACAGGTATGAAAAATAACAACTAAAATAATAAAGTGCGCTCATAAAATAAACCCCCTTAGTTCTATGAGCTCAATTGTTCTTTGATGACAAGAGTTCAGAGATGTTCAACGTTGGGGCCCATATGAGTTTGGTTTCTCTTTGTCCTACCACCATGAAGAAGGAATCCAGGGCAATCCGTATAAGTTCTGAGTCTCGATCCTGTAGCTCGCCACCCAGCCCACTGAACTGGGAATCTCTAACCCCTGGAAGACTCTGGGATCTGAAGAGTCGATGTGATCCAATATCCCTCTCTGGACCTGACCTCCCGTGCGTAGCGCTTCTCAAATCTCCACCTCCTCCACCTGTAGATAAGGCCAAATCAGTTCTCTCAATTACTATTCAGTAATAAAATCAATTGCTTAGGCTACAATGAAAATAAAATGAGGTGATATTTCATAACCCATATTGAAATATCTAAATTTCTATTCAGTTGTACAACCGTTCTTAAATTTCTTCTCTTAAGTATCAAAAGTATATAAATTCCTTTCAGGTATCAAAAGTACATTTATATTATTTTGTAACCTTTATACAAAAAATACATTTCTAATTCAAGTTTTATGGAACCTACCTTAGTAACATTAACACTATTCTTAATATAATTGCATAAATTGCATGTAAACATCTCTCAAATTGTATTATTTTCCCATAACTTAAGCTACAGTGTTGTAATTTAGAGGCATTAAGACATGCGTGCTTATGTATCCCTCCCTGCACAGGTAACCGTAGAAAGAATGCACTAAATATTAGCCTCTTTGAGTTACTTCTCCATAAACGCCAGTTAAACAATTAAACACACAACTTCAACAGATACCCGCAGCTAGCAATAGTGTTGAAAAGCAACATTACTTTCCATAACCAATAGATAGAATCATTAGCCTTTTCACAGGCAATACGCAGTACTCCGCTAGCCTTTTGTGGCTAATTACCCTATTGACATATGAATACAGCATCTTAGCTAACCCGTTAGCTTTGCACTATTAGCAATAGACAGTATTAGCACCGTTCTCTTAATACAACCATGATTAGCACCGATTAGCATGGATGCTAGCGAACTCAAGGCATAGCTAGTGTCAAGAAATGACTCACCATTTTCATGGAATTCACTGCCTTTAACTCCGTGACGACAGTGGATTCAGGCACAGCTCTTTTTCGTTTTATTCACAACAAAGCATAGCCAGTATTAGATAGGATTTAATTCAATAAATTTCGTTATTTTTCTCTTATCAAGTGAATAACAACAGGCTTATACGACGTCACGTTCTGATGCAGCGCCTAAGGGACGTGAGGAGACGTAAATATAGAGCTCAACAAACAAGCCTAGTTGATAGCTGATTGGTCAACTCACAGACCCAAGTTCACCCATTGGCTTATTTACAAGCAGAGGTGTCAAGTAACGAAGTACAAATACTTCGTTACCTTACTTAAGTAGAAATTTTGGGTATCTATACTTTACTGGAGTAATTATTTTACAGCATACTTTTTACTTCTACTCCTTACATTTTCACGCAATTATCTGTACTTTCTACTCCTTATATTTTAAGAATAGCCTCGTTACTCATATTTCAGTTCAGCTTGTTCATCGTTCGAAAACACACACACAAAAAACCCTATCCAAATCGCTCTATCCGGAGAGAGTGAATGTGATTGTGGTTGGATGAGAAGTATAAACATGGCTATTCCGACACCCTATTGGTTTGTACGCGATCCATCAAACCTGCACAGACCCGGTGCTAATACGCCACTGGTGCCTTAACGACCGTTATCTACCGGACCGAATAGCAACGCGGATTTCGGTGCCTTATTGCGGTGCCACTTAGATGCCTGCGCTTCTCTCTGATGCTCCGAAAACGGACGTTAGAGGGAACTGAAACATCGCCGCACGGGACGCTAGTTAACACTACAGTTGGCAGCAGGTAACATTAGCCTAGCGTTAGCTAGCAGCTGGAGTAAACATGATAAAATGCTGAGAGCTAAACGGTGTAAAAGTGTGTCTGTATTTCACTAGAGAGGATTGTAACACCAGCCTGTAGCTGCCGGTGTCTGAAAAACACAGACACAGATATGTGTCACCTTTTTCAGCCCTGAGTTTGCAGGTACGATTTAATATAACATTATTATAGTCATATGGTTTTGTCCCCACTTTTTGGGGTTACGTTTTTGTCCTTAATGGCATTTTTCCCCTTACATCAGGGTCGTCAACGTTTTTTTAAACCAAGGACCCCTTAACTTAAAGTGAGATGTAGCAGGGACCCCCTATGAAATTAAGTTGCATATTAAACTGGGCCTACAATAACTGTTAGGGCAACCTAAAGCCTTCTTATGTACCCTTTTTTCATAAGCTATAAAAATATTAATTGTTGGCATGATTTTATAAATCATATTTTAATGTTACATATGTGGCACAGTAAATCTAGGATTAACTGTATCTGTGGGCTGATATCTTAGTGACTACCCTATAGGCCAGTAAGCCTATCAATTTATATTTGCTAATAATATGTGGGAATTATGGAATAATTTGGAGGCCCCCCTGCAATGACTCTGAGGACCCCCTGTTGAAGATCTCTGCCTTACATTACTTTTACTTTTATACTTTAAGTAGTTTTGAAACCAATACTTTTACACTTTTACTTAAGTATAAAGCTTGAGTTGATACTTCAACTTCTACAAAAGTCTTTTCAAACCCTAGTATCTATACTTCTACTTGAGTAATGAATGTGAATACTTTTGACACCTCTGTTTACAAGCCCATCATAGTTAACAATAATGACACCCCTATATTATTTTATTTTATTTTGAGACATTCGTTTTGTTTTCCAAGTTATTAAAATATGGTCAAAAATAGTTGTAAGAGATATGGGAGAAAATAGTGGAAAATGAATGAACTTTCACTTAGCTTTGATGGGCTTGTAAATAAGCCAATGGGTGAACTCAGGTCCGTGAGCTGACCAATCAGCTATCAACTAGGCTACGTCAGATCTCTAGATTTATGTCTCCTCCATGGTGTCCTCACGTCCCTTTTGGCGCTACATCGGAACGTAGGCAGCAGTTATTCACTCGGTAAGAGAAAAATAACAAAAATTGAATTAAATCCTATCTAATACTGGCTATGCTTTGTTGTGAATAAAACGAAAAAGAGCTGTGCCTGAATCCCCTGTCGTCACGGAGTTAAAGGCAGTGAATTCCATGAAAATGGTGAGTCATTTCCTGACACTAGCTATGCCTTGAGTTCGCTAGCATCCATGCTAATCGGTGCTATTCATGGTTGTATTAAGAGAACGGTGCTAATACTGTCTATTGCTAATAGTGCAAAGCTAACGGGTTAGCTAAGATGCTGTATTCATATGCTAATAGGGTAATTAGCCACAAAAGGCTAGCGAAGTACTGCGTATTGCCTGTGAAAAGGCTAATGATTCTATCTATTGGTTATGGAAAGTAATGTTGCTTTTCAACACTATTGCTAGCTGCGGGTATCTGTTGAAGTTCTGTGTTTAATTGTTTAACTGGCGTTTATGGAGAAGTAACTCAAAGAGGCTAATATTTAGTGCATTCTTTCTACTGTTACCTGTGCAGGGAGGGATACATAAGCACGCATGTCTTAATGCCTCTAAATTACAACACTGTAGCTTAAGTTATGGGAAAATAATACAATTTGAGAGATGTTTACATGCAATTTATGCAATTATATTAAGAATAGTGTTAATGTTACTAAGGTAGGTTCCATAAAACTTGAATTAGAAATGTATTTTTTGTATAAAGGTTACAAAATAATATAAATGTACTTTTGATACCTGAAAGGAATTTATATACTTTTGATACTTAAGAGAAGAAATTTAAGAACGGTTGTACAACTGAATAGAGATTTAGATATTTCAATATGGGTTATGAAATATCACCTCATTTTATTTTCATTGTAGCCTAAGCAATTGATTTTATTACTGAATAGTAATTGAGAGAACTGATTTGGCCTTATCTACAGGTGGAGGAGGTGGAGATTTGAGAAGCGCTACGCACGGGAGGTCAGGTCCAGAGAGGGATATTGGATCACATCGACTCTTCAGATCCCAGAGTCTTCCAGGGGTTAGAGATTCCCAGTTCAGTGGGCTGGGTGGCGAGCTACAGGATCGAGACTCAGAACTTATACGGATTGCCCTGGATTCCTTCTTCATGGTGGTAGGACAAAGAGAAACCAAACTCATATGGGCCCCAACGTTGAACATCTCTGAACTCTTGTCATCAAAGAACAATTGAGCTCATAGAACTAAGGGGGTTTATTTTATGAGCGCACTTTATTATTTTAGTTGTTATTTTTCATACCT
Source organism: Perca flavescens (assembly GCF_004354835.1). Lineage (NCBI taxonomy): Eukaryota > Metazoa > Chordata > Actinopteri > Perciformes > Percidae > Perca > Perca flavescens. The sequence continues at coordinate 37,037,245 of NC_041333.1, read as the reverse complement.
GTGTTTTATCTGTGTATGTGTATGCCATGTTTCTGTGTATATTAATACACGTCTCAAACTTTATCCTGGTTTCCTAGTCTCTTTATTGATGTTCAATTCTCTGGCTCTTAACAATCTAGTTTTCTTCTGGTTCTGGTCCAAATTCACATTGATATCAACTACATAACACTACTACGAGCTATTTCATAAATGTACATTCTTACGACATCGTAATAAGGGTTACATATACCTTTTTTACTTGTGTCTCTGTTGTATCTGCTAGCCTTTGCAACTCATTTATAAATGCTTTGTAAAGCATAGAAAGTGCTCACTTTAGATGGGCTCACACAGTATACTTAACTAACCAGTAGTAACTCATGAGTTAATCATGGATTGATGTGTTGGTAAGTGCTTGTTAAAGATGTATTAACACTAAATATCCATAGGCATATTTCTGAAGGCATGTCCAAATAGAGCAATACATGTGTGTGTCCAGGTTCTGTTAGCCTTTGGAACTCATTTATAAATGGTTTGTAAAGCATAGAAAGTACTCACTTTAGATGGGCTCACACAGTATGCTTAACTAACCAGTAGTAACTCATGAGTTAATCATGGATTACATTATTGGTAAGTATTTGTAACAGATGTGTTAACATCCAAGCTATTAGTTTAGGCCTTTTTCTAAATCATAACATTTTATTTAAGACATGAACAAATGTAGGTCTAGATAGTCTGTTAATCATTAACTTCTTAGTTATAAACAACCGTTTACGTTCCTGAGTACCTTGTTGATAATGGTAAAATTACTTAATTTACAAATGGTTAATGCATCATGTAGGAATTATTAAAAAATATACTGATAAACATTTTACATGGGCTTACTTACTATGGACCAACCATTTACTAACTGCATTTACAAATGCTTTACTGATTAGATTGAATGTAGGAACTATGCTTTACAAATGATAAACAAATAAATTACTACTAGTTTGTAGATAGTTTATAAAGGGAAAATTATTTAATTTACTAATGGTTTTTGCAATACTTAGAAAGTGTCAAACTTCTATTTATGAACATAACTTCCAAGAGCCTTATTTACTATGAACAAACCATTTATGAGTGTGTATACAAATGCTTCATTCATGAGAATTAACATAGGAGCAGTGCTTTACAAATGATGAACAAAGCATTTAGCAATAGTTAGTAACTGGTTTATAATGGGAAAATTATTTCATTTCCAAATGGTTGTTTCATTATTTGTTAAGTATAAATCATGTACTTACAAACATATTTTTCAAGATAGGCTTATTTACTATGAACAAACCATTTGTAACTATGTGAATAAATGCTTTACTGATGATGAATTATGTAAGAACAATTAATTAATAATGATGAAAAAAAACATTAACTAATAGGCTTATTTACTATGACCAAACCATTAATAATTGTGTGAACAAATACTTTACTCATGATGAACTATGTATGAACAATTAATAAGTAATAATGAACAAACCATTAACTAATAGTTAACTAATGCTTAATAAATGATGAATTATGGATAGTTATTATAAAGTGTTACCCATTTCAATCATGAGTTGTCCGACTGAGTCATTTTGGGGCGTAAACTTAACTCTTTGTTTTGTTGCCTAAAATTAACTGTCATCGCCGCATGCCCACTTTTGTCTATCTTTTTCCTTAACACTTGTGTTGTCTTCCCGTGTAACTTTTGTTTTTTTTCTGGGTCAAAATCAAAACTTTTTTTTCAACGTTTTGGACGTATTTTTCAACACTTTTGTTGCTTTTCTGCCAATGTTTTTGTCACTTTTTGCCAACGTTTTTTTATACACCTTTTTACGTTTTTGTGTGTTTTTTTTGTGTTATTACCGACATTTTTGTCACTATTTTCAACGTTCTTTTATAAAAAAAACAAAAGTCAAATGCTATGAAATTGAATAAAACTTGTGAATAGCGTTGTATGAAACCATCCACGTTATTTCTTTTGAAAATTTGGTTGAAAGAACCCCAAATTTCTGATATAGAAACTTTTTGAAAATCAGTCAAATTTGACCCGAGGACAACAGGAGAGTTAATTGGGGCGACGTTTCCGAGCTAGTTCAGGCAGGCAACACGATCTGCACCGCTGTATAGACATGTGGCGCTCTATTTAAGCTGCTCGTCAATGGCACTGCTGCCCTGCTCCCATATTGCTGACTGCTCTGTAAACCCCACCACCACCCCAGCATCCACCTGCAGGCTCCAGCCAGGGGGAAGCTACTTTAGCATCACTTACCAATATCTCATGTAAACCCAATCTGCGGGAAGTGATAAGGTCGGAGTCTGGACGCCAAACACAATATTCTGCTGTTATAATAAACATTTAAATCATGAGTTGTCCGACTGAGTCATTTTGGGGCCTAAACTTAACTGTCGTCGCCGCATGACGCCCACTTTTTGTCGTCTAAACTTAATTCTAATATCCGCCAAAATGACCAGCAACTCGTGTGCCCTGTACCCGGCTCAAAGTCCCTTTTATCAGGTAAACTGAACTACCAACTACTGCTTATTTGATGGAGCACTGTATCGGCTACCTCCAACTTCCACCTGACGTCACAGAGCTCTATAGCCGGCCTCTGTAGCAGGGTTTTATTACTAAATGTGGCAAATTATTACATAATGCGAGTGTAATTACATAATGAAGTATAAATGCATTACATTTTGAAATGTTATTATATAAGTTGTTTTACATAATGCGTTGTTACAGGCCATTTCAGTGACAGTCCCCTTCTGGTGGCTGATGTCAGAGGAATATCTTGGAAGGTTTGAAGCCATGAGCCTCCAACAACAAACCTACTTATGAGCTTGCTTTGGAATTTGTGTTTTTGTGTTACTGATTGTTGTTACCTGAGCAGATGATCTCCAAACTGGTAGAAATAATCCAGGACCTTTTAGTTAAACATTTCTTCAGTCTAGATCCAGACTCTAGACAGGAAGGTGTGATTCTGCTAGAAGGGTTTGAATCTCTTTTTGATGAAGCTCGAACCACAGAGCCACAGTCCAGGTGTCTGCAAACTACATCTGCTAACTTTAGGTCCCATTCACGGTCATCCACTTCTGCCCACTCTCCCTGGCGCTTCACCTGAAGCACACCAGAACAGCGGCTGGATCCTCCCAACAACCGCATCTCATCAATATCTGAACACAGGTGAGAGAGTAATTAGTACATAGAAATATTTTACACATCTATTACATGAGACAGGTGAGTAGGAGAGGGACGAGTAGGTCAAAGGTTTAAAAGAAACTCCTGCATACTGTTTAACTTGCAACGATAACATTAATAACTGGTAATGTTTCTGTATTAAACCTAGATCTAAAACCTTTTTAAATGTATCTTTGCAAGGCAGACAGTGTGCAGGAGTTTCTTTGCAATGAGAGAGTAATTAGTCAAATAATTTCCTGTGTAATTCATCATTTATATCTAGTTTTACCTTTTCCCTCTGTCTGGAAACCTGGGAGGAATCCTAAAAAAAACCACACATAAATAAATGAAAAATGTGCCCTGCTCTGGACAGGTCAGGCAGAACGGTTACAGTAGAAACATCCTTTACAGTTTCTACAGTTATTATTCAAATAAGCCATCAAAACACAAACTGACGGTTTAAAACCTGCTCTCACGATAATTACTACAGCCACTGGAGTTTTACGGCTAACAATAAACCCAATTGTCGGTCGCTGTGAGCTGCTCGGACAATCTGTATCACAATATGATCATTTTCTAGGTCAGTAGGGGTTTGTATTCAGATCCTTAAAGTGCTCATATTATGCTTTTTGGCTTTTCCTTTTCCTTTATTGTGTAATATATCTTTTTTGTGCACGTCATAGGTTTACAAAGTGAAAAAGCCCAAAGTCCACCCCAAAGGGTGAACAGAAAACACAGTTCACTAACTGCTTCTGACTGGCTAGTAGTCCTTACCTAGGTACTGTCAGGGCACGTCCACATACTCTGCTTCTGACTTGCCAGTAGTCCTTACCTAGGTACTGTCAGGGCACACCCTGAAACTCTTCTTCTGACTGGCTAGTAGTCCTTACCTAGATACTGAGCATGTGCAGCTCCCAACAAAGATGGATCAGAAGTGCAATGTCTCATTCTGTAGCTAAAACAGAGAGCTCTTTATAAGATAATATTCAGATGTTGTGTTCATATGATGTTCTAATACCCCAAGTCCCAAGTAGACAAAAATTAAATGAATGCAAGTGTAATTTAAATACAAGATAATTTAGAAATAAGATAAACTCTAGATGATATCATTAAGGTGTAACTATGAAGTAAAGACGATTAAATATTTCAGAATTGCATTATGCCGGTTTTATGATTTTGTTCCTAAAAAAAATATGAAATTTAAAAACAGAATTTTAAAAAGCTTGAAACATCTTTTGGGGTACTTCTACAATCAACCACATGAGTTATTAAGTCAGCTATTCTATAAATCAACTGTAAGTAATAATGACTTATGATGTGGGGGGGTCTGGGTCGTCCCCCAGAAAACATTTTTCTTCATTTCCTGCATTTTGGTGAATTTGTATGCACCTTTCTAACTTTTTCTGAATCAATTTATGCTGGAAATATCTTTATGTAAAGGGAAACATAGATTTCAATCCAAATATAAAACCATCCATCCATCTTCGTCCGCTTATCCGGTATCGGGTCGCTGGGGGAGCAGCTCCAGCAGGGGACCCCAAACTTCCCTTTCCCGAGCAACATTAACCAGCTCCGACTGGGGGATCCCGAGGCGTTCCCAGGCCAGGTTGGAGATATAATCCCTCCACCTAGTCCTGGGTCTTCCCTGAGGCCTCCTCCCAGCTGGACGTGCCTGGAACACCTCCCTAGGGACGCGCCCAGGGGGCATCCTTACCCGAACCATCCTTGCCCGAACCACCTCAACTGGCTCCTTTCGACGCAAAGGAGCAGCGGCTCTACTCCGAGCTCCTCACGGATGACTAAGCTTCTCACCCTATCTCTAAGGGAGACGCCAGCCACCCTCCTGAGGAAATCCATTTTGGCCGCTTGTACCATGGATCTCGTTCTTTCGGTCATGACCCAGCCTTCATGACCATAGGTGAGGGTAGGAACGAAAACTGACCGGTAGATCGAGAGCTTTGCCTTCTGGCTCAGCTCTCTTTTCGTCTCAACGGTGCAATAGATTGAATGTAATACCGCACCCGCTGCGCCCGATTCTCCGACCAATCTCCCGCTCCATTGTCCCCTCACTCATGAACAAAACCCCAAGGTACTTGAACTCCTTCACTTGGGGTAAGGACTCATTCCCTACCTGGAGAAGGCATTCCATCGGTTTCCTGCTGAGAACCATGGCCTCTGATTTAGAGGTGCTGATCCTCATCCCAACCGCTTCACACTCGGTTGCGAACCGATCCAGTGAGTGCTGAAGGTCACAGGCCGATGATGCCATCAGGACCACATCATCTGCAAAGAGCAGCGATGAGATCCCCAGCCCACCGAACTGCAACCCCTCCCCACCCCGACTACGCCTCGATATCCTGTCCATAAATATTACAAACAGGATTGGTGACGAAGCGCAGCCCTGGCGGAGGCCAACCCTCACCTGAAACGAGTCCGACTTACTGCCGAGAACCCGGACACAGCTCTCACTTTGGTCGTACAGAGATTGGATGGCCCTGAGTAGAGACTCTCTAGAGACCCTCACCCCATACTCTCGCAGCACCTCCCACAGTATTTCCCGGGGGACCCGGTCATACGCCTTCTCCAAATCCACAAAACACATGTAGACCGGTTGGGCATACTCCCAGGCTCCCTCCAGGATCCTTGCGAGAGTGAAGAGCTGGTCCGTTGTTCAACAACCAGGACGGAATCCGCATTGTTCCTCCGGCCGAACCCTCCTTTCCAGCACCTTGGAGTAGACTTTACCAGGGAGGCTGAGAAGTGTGATACCCCTGTAATTGGCACACACCCTCTGGTCCCCCTTTTTAAAAAGGGGAACCACCACCCCAGTCTGCCACTCCTTTGGCACCGTCCCAGACTTCCACGCAATGTTGAAGAGGCGTGTCAACCAGGACAGCCCCTCCACACCCAGAGCGTTGAGCATTTCTGGACGGATCTCATCAATCCCCGGGGCTTTGCCACTGTGGAGTTGTTTGACTACATCAGTGACTTCCGCCTGGGAAATCAACGACAATCCCCCATTATCCTCCAGCTCTGCCTCTAACATAGAGGGCGTATTAGTCGGATTCAGGAGTTCCTCAAAGTGCTCCTTCCACCGCCCTATTACCTCCTCAGTTGAGGTCAACAGTGTCCCATCCTTACTGTACACAGCTTGGATGGTTCCCCGTTTCCCCCTCCTGAGGTGGCAAACAGTTTTCCAGAAGCACTTTGGTGCCGACCGAAAGTCCTTCTCCATGTCTTCTCCAAACTTCTCCCACACCCGCTGCTTTGCCTCTTTCACGGCAGAGGCTGCAGCCCTTCGGGCCCTTCGGTACCTTGCAACTGCCTCCGGAGTCCTTCGGTATAACATATCCCGGAAAGACTCCTTCAGTCGGACGGCTTCCCTGACCACCGGTGTCAACCACGGTGTTCGTGGGTTACCGCCCCTTGAGGCACCTAAGACCCTAAGATCACAGCTCCTCGCCGCAGCTTCAGCAATGGAAACTTTGAACATTGTCCACTCGGGTTCATTGCCCCAGCCTCCACAGGGATGCACGAAAAGCTCCGCCCGGAGGTGTGAGTTGAAAGTCTGTCGGACAGGGGCCTCCTCCAGACGTTCCCAATTTACCCGCACTACACGTTTGGGCTTACCAGGTCTGTCCAGAGTCTTCCCCCACCCCCTGACCCAACTCACCACCAGATGGTGATCAGTTGACAGCTCTGCCCCTCTCTTCACCCGAGTGTCCAAAACATATGGCCTCAGATCAGATGAAACGATTATGTCCCTAACATCCCTATGTTCGAACATGGTGTTCGTTATAGACAATCCATGACTAGCACAGAAGTCCAACAACAAACAACCACTCTGGTTTAGATCAGGGAGGCCGTTCCTCCCAATCACGCCTCTCCAGGTGTCTCCATCATTGCCCACGTGTGCGTTGAAGTCCCCCAGCAGAACAATGGAGTCCCCCACTGGCGCCCCATGCAGGACTCCACTCAAGGTCTCCAAGAAGGCCGAATACTCCGAACTCCTGTTTGGTGCATATGCACAAACAACAGTCAGAGTTTTCCCCCACAACCCGCAGGGCGTGGGAGGCGACCCTCTCGTCCACCGGGTAAACTCCAACGTGGCGGGCGCTCAGCCGGGGCTTGTGAGTATCCCCACCCCGCCTGGCGCCTCACACCCTGGGCAACTCCGGAGAAGAAAAGAGTCCAACCCCTATCCAGGAGTACGGTTCCAGAACCGAGACTGTGCGTAGAGGTAAGCCCCACCAGATCTAACCGGTAGCGCTCCACCTCCCGCACCAATTCCGGCTCCTTCCCCCACAGAGAGGTGACGTTCCAGGTCCCCAGAGCCAGCGTCTGCTGCCCGGGTCTGGTCCGTCGAGGCCCCTGACCTTCACTGCCACCCATGTGGCAGCGCACCCGACCCCAGCGGTTCCTCCCACAGGTGGCGGGCCCATGGGCTGGAGAGATGGGAGCCACGTAGCTTGTTCGGGCTGTGCCCGGCCGGGCTCCGTGGCAAACCCGGCCACCAGGCGCTCGCCGACGAGCCCGCCGTCTGGGCCTGGCTCCAGACGGGGGCCCCTGGCTTCCTCCGGGCAGGGTCACTCCATCTCTACCTTGTTTTTCCATAGGGTTTTTGAACCATTCTTTGTCTGGCCCCTCACCTGAGACCACTTTGCCTTGGGAGACCCTACCAGGAGCACAAAGCTCCAGACAACACAGCCCTCAGGTTCACAGAGACACACAAACCTCTCCACCACGATAAGGTGATGGCTCACGGAGAAACCATAATGGAATATATGGCAGTAAGGCTCTCAGGCATTCTGTATTGCTGTCATCTATGTATTCTCCTGTAGATCAACTTTTCTAATTATATCTGAGTCAGCACACATGTAGCCTATAGGCATCATTTACTCTTTCCTCCTCTTTTGCATCTTTTGTTGAATAAGTAACCTCCTTAAATGTGCATATGACAATTATTAACCTCAATGATACATTAATTCATTTTAATGAATTAATAAACCGTGTTTGAGCAAGATTTCTGCTCATGTCCAAAACTTTGTGCACATTCAAAATATATCTGTATTCTCTGTGATTTGGAGGAGTCGTGATATTTTAAGAAAAATTAAGTGATAATAGGCTATTACAAGAATAAAGTCACTAAATTTCAGGAAATAATCTACCTGCACCATAGTCTGCTGTGCGTTACATGATTTCTCTGCTGATACGGTAGATCTCAGACCTTCTGACAGACTAAGAGCCCCCTTTTGAGACTCTGGTCTCTGAATGAGACAACGTTTAGGGAAGTGGCTTTACGCTGCTCTACGTCAGAGGTGGAAAACTGAAAGTACTGCAAAAATACACAGAGCACAAACACGACACATCTGCTGCAGCATGCCCACAGCAGAGCGCGTCCTTTATAAATAAACCTGAAGCTGCACAGACTACGGAAGGCGCTCTGCTCATCTCTATTTTTACAGCGAGAGTGGACACTAAGCGACACACAGGTCTGCTTCAGAGCTCCGTGTGTTTGAGTCTGAACCATATGCAGCATGTGCAAAGCAAAAGCACAATGAAATAAGGCAACTTATGGGCTGAAGCCCCGTCTATATATGTGTATATATATACACACACACACACACACATACACATATATATATATACACACACACACACACACATACATATATATATATATATATATATATATATATATATATATATAAATGTTTTCGTTACACTGTGAGTTTAGTTTTCATGGTGGATTTAGAGAGAAGCAGCCAACGAGGTATGTTGTTTTGTATTTCTGTATTTTACTTTGGTGAATGGTTTATGTTTTGAGTAGGACGCTAATATGGTCTATAGGTTTTCGTTATACTGTGTGTTTAGTTTCACGGTGGATTTAGAGAGAAGTTTCAAATAAACTAGTAGCAAAAGAAACACTTGTGCCTGCGAGGGAATTATATATAGGCCTATATTATTTTGAATATTTTATCAGAGTCAACATTTAGTCTTTCTAGCTGTAACCACCAGGGCTCAGTACCAAACTAGTATTTGTGTGTGTCTGTGTTTTGGCTTAAATTTCTAGGTTAACGGTGAGTAATCAGCACATCACAGTCAGAAAGCAGCGTCAGTTAAGAAAGGGTAACACCTGCACACTTTTCCAAGCAAAAAAAGTTTACTGACAACATTTAAATCCTACTTAGATCTTCAGCAGAGCAGCCGGCTGCAGCAGGTCGAAAGTTCAAGAGTCCACTATTGCTTAGTTACCTATGTGCATGCGTGATAGCTCTTGAACTCTTGAGCTGCAGCTCTGCTGGCTCAGCTGTAGTGTCAGGTTACAGCCTGCTGCTACATAGTCATTACTAAGGACATAACAAGGGCAAATGTTTTTTTTTGTCGAAAAAATAAGTTTTGCAATATTGGATAGTATGAGTTCGACAATTGAGTAGTGTGGACTTCACCGGAAAACAGGAAATAAACAGAGGTATGGATTAACACAACTTTTTTGCCTTTCTGTCACATCTACTGCAGTCAGATTTGCTTTGTTCCCTCAGTAGGAATCACTACACATTGGTAGGCACTTGTAATGACATTTCAAACATGTTTAGAGGCTAAAAACAGATTTCAAACTTGCCCTGTTTAAGCCTAGTGGGTGCTAACTCTAGCAGGAGGATAACACGGTGTAGGCAGCACCGATTGTTTCTGTTTTTCTTGCTACTGACAGCACTCCAAACAACAGAGCTATGTGTTGAAATCCACTGGAATTCTCCTTTAATTAATCAAAGTATATAAAAAAGAAAAAGCACATAAAAAACAATAATCCACAGTTGTGTTGTGTGGGCAGCTGTACTGTAGTTAAACAGGTTGAAGTCCTACCTGAGCTCCAGAGCAACATGAACAGCACCAGTACACGAGCCATGTCCAGTTGGTGTGTCACCTTCCACTCTATCGTCTTCACGTACTGTCTCTTGATCTTATATGTGTCTTTCAGCTCTCCTCGGATGTGCAGTTTCCTCTCTTAGTTCCTCATCAGGTTTCGTATGTTTTCTCCGTTTGCCAACATATTTCAACTTATTTCAGGGACAATCAAACTACTCTGGACTGATTGTTCCAAGTAGCCTTACCAAAATGGCTCAGGATGCTGCAAATGCTGGTAGTCCCTCTATAATATGAAAATGGCTGGTGGATTTAAGACACAAAATAATAACTTACTATCGAATGAATCAGATTTAAATGTATCTGTTAGTGTCTGGATGATGTTCACATTGTTAGGTCTAAGGGCATTTACTCGATTTGACATACAGTATTATTCAAATTTGCATATAACCTGACCCCCATGTTTGTCATATCAACAAACTCAGCTTTCTGTATAGTGAGGCCCAAATCTCTCCTAGAGCAATGTGTAAAGAGATCATTTGGCCCTAAAGCTGGAAGGTGAATGGTTAGCTTATTGAAATTCTTCAAATCTCTTGTAAAAAAAACATGGGAAAATTGTCACCAATTATACACAGAGAGGCAGATGACGAGCGTCACAAGTTTTCTTCCCTGATTCCTTATTCGCTGTGTGAGCACAATGATCTCACAATTTTAAAAAGAGATTCTTCCTATACCTAAACCACATTCTGTGAAGTATTATCACTGAAATATTAAAGCTTTAGTTGTAACTTTTTCATATTAATGAATGTCCGTTACATTCAGGCCATTGCCAAATGAGTTGTTACAAAGCTAATTAAGACTATCAGCCCAACACAACTCTCTCTGTATTTCTCAGTATTACTATGTTCAGAAGATTGTGGTGTCTGGCGATCTTCCCGCGCAGAAACTCAAGCTAATAACCTCTTCTAAAGAGTTTTTTAATCTTCTGTGTCCTCCTTAAGAATAGAAACCAGATGTGTTTGATTGGTGATTGAATTGATTGGTTTAAAGAAATGCCAATAAACCAGAGCACATTTTTCTCCCATCCCAGAATGCTGTGTGGACTAGCCAGACGCTCCTCCGCTGCGCTGTGGAGGAGGGTCTGGCAATACGAGACTAATGATTTAATGATTTTATGAAATTATTTAAAATGTAATGCATTTCAAACGTTTTACGTGTCAGCTGTAGTTGAAACAATGTATGTTTTATATGAGAAGAACTCTAGCGGCTATGTGAACTATGACTTGTCTGTCAGGGCCAGACTACACGCCAGTAGCGTGTAGTTGTTGATTTGAAAAACTTGTACTTCAGGTCGATCTTCCCTCAGATGAATAAAAGGAATAACTTGATGAGCTTGAGTAACTTGAATCTTTAAGTTTATTACAATACAAATCTGATATCCATTACATTACATGTCATTTAGTTGACGCTTTTATCCAAAGCCACTTCAAATTAAGTGCTCTCAACCTTGAAGGTACAAACTCCGGACAGCAAGAAGTAAGTGGGATGGAAGAAAAACATGATCTTGTTTAATTGGCATTTCTTTAAACCAATCACAATCGTTTTGGTCGGCACTACGCACCGGGAAAAGCCACGGTGCCGCTCCAGAATAGTCTCTGGAAGGAACTTGTTTTGGTGGAACATGTGTATTATCAAAAGTAGTTTTAGTCGTGCAACAGAAAACTCCGATTGGACAGATAGTCTAGCTAGCTGTCTGGATTTACCTGCAGAGATCTGAGGACCAGTTAACCATAGTCCTCACAAATCCACCGGAGGTTAGAACGCCAACACAAAGAAAGAGTTAGGGGACGGACATGCGGCGGAATTTCAGGTGGCACCTGAGCAAATCCCGTGGTGGATATAGACTACATCCACTCTGACTGAGTCTTCATGCGGTTACGTTAGACTACGCTAGCAGCTAGCACAGGCTATTTCTATTACTCAACAGTTTGCTTGTTTCTGTCTCTCTCTCCCCGTTGCCAACACAGTATCAAAGCCCAGCTATTTGTGTGCTGGGAGGGCATATAGAAAACGGCTGGGATAAAAGCAAATATCTAAACACTTTCAGTGGGAGAGGAAGAGAGAAACTGAATGTAAACACAGAGCACACACAGACAGGATGAATACATATTATACATATACATATATATATATATATATATATATATATATATATATATATACATATTATTAAGGACTCACATCTCCAGCCAGCTGTTGGAAAACTCTACGAAACTGTTTGTCCTCTTCGGTGTCGTGAGACTCGGCGAAGTTCAAAGGTCTGCGGGGAGGGGGCTGCAAACATACAAGATGAGATCAAACTTAGTCTGTTCACACACCACGTTTTCTTACATCGTCTGCTCCAACATTATAAACACAAACATGGTCAAACCATATCTGGATGGTCAGCCAACAACATCTGACACACCTTTCTGTCACACACACACACACACACACACACACACACACACACACACACACACACACACACACACACACACACACACACACACACAGAGGGATACACACGCACACACACACACACAAACAAACACAGACACACACACACACACACACACACACACACAAAAGAGCTACTGTTAGGTCACACACATTCCTAGGTCTAACTGCATTTAGACATTCAGTGTGTGTGTTTGCTTAGGAAATTTTCCACTGCGAGAAATGGGAGTGTCGGCAAACAGAGACTGAATAAAAACATAATTCATGAAGAGTTTAACAGTTTAGGGGTTTTCCTGCTCTACCCACTGATCCAACCTGGCATAGACATATGACATAGATGAGTATCTTTAATCATTACAGTTTTTCACGATCGCTATGACAATTTTTTCAATACTTTCAACACATTGTAAACTAAACTCCAACACTGATTTTCAAAATACAATAATTCACTAACACAATACACTGGCCCCCATTTATCAACCTAACGTAGAAACCAGCGCAGATATGAGTGCAGAAATCGTCTTACGACAGGCTTCACGTGGGATTCATGAAAAGTTCGTATCACACCAATCCGAGCGTAAGAATGGTCGTACATTGATAAATGCGGCGGCTGGAAACAATCGTCATTTAAATATCACGCCCCAATATATTCTCGGTTTTGAGGCCTCGACCCTACAATTTACGACATGGCGAGACGTAATCCGGCTGAGAAGCGGAACTTTTCAGAGGTGGAGACTGAAACCCTGATATCTCAGGTTCATTTGCACTAAGGTGTGTACTATTTGGCAGCCTAAATACTGGGATAATGCGGGATGAAAAGAGATCACTGATGCGGTCAACAGTGTTGCCGTGGTAAATCGGACTCCAGCTGAAGTTTATCCTATTTAATTTATACATCCTTGACACATTTTCTATAGTCCTAATAGTAATATACAGGCTTCTATTGCAATCTATTAGGCCTACATGTAGGTGTACCTATAATTAAATAAACACACGGTAGCGGAGTTTATGCAGTGTCTTTTATTTTACTCGTGTTTGTCGGAACGAGGCAACAGCTGAGGGAGAGTGCGTGTCCTCCGCCCCCAGTGCTGGACCGGGCTGGAAAAACAAGCCAAAATAACTTGGTCAATGGCAGAAATAAATCATTCACTTGAAAGAGAAACAAAAACCTGAAGAATAAATAAAAATGTTGCGCATCGTCATGTTTCCTGTATTGAATATCATTGCCAAACATAACACTATAGGCTACATTTTAAAAGTGAGGAATAATATCCTGTCTCCTTCATATAGCCCCCAGTTGGGGCTGTTCTGGACACTGCTCTCTGGGCATCGGGTCATCGTCCTCCATCGCTACATTTATGGCACAGTGTCTTCCTGTGCGATGTTGTGCAGAACCCCCCAGGCTAAAACAATGTTGCAGACCGGCGCATAGAGGTCTTCTAAAAGAGCCAGATCTGCCATTGCTGATACGTGATCAACTGATGACTTCTCCTTCTCCTGTTAAACTGATTATATGCTGCACCGCAAGTCCACACTGACTCGTAAACTTGCGTAGACGAGTTCAGACCAGACGTGAGATTTGATCGCAGCCTACGTTCACGTCCAAATATAAAGATAAATGCCGAGCTTTGCGTAGGAATCGGCGTACGCCCGTCGTACACCTGTTTTAGGTCGTACGCACGTTTCATAAATGAGGGCCACTGTGTTTACCAAAACGATGTAATCATGTCTCAAAATCAAATAATTCTTCCAAAATACTAACACATGTTCTCTCCCAACAGGAACATTTAGTCAATCATAGCACAATGTCATACAAAACACTAACATCCCATGAAATTACAGAAACTGCATTATTTTATGTGTCAGACAGGTCTGCCCTTATACAACAGACAAAAGTGATTGTATTGATCATAGATTGTGTTTTGCACTGCAGTTTCTGTTGAAGCCTCTACATTTTTGTTTTGTTGGGTTTAGTACAATTTTTTTTATTTGCCACCTTTATTTGCCAGGACAGCTAGTTGAGAAAGGAGAGAGAGGGGGAAAACATGCAGTAAATCATTGAAAGCATTTGTAAATTTTGCAATAAAAATCCATTGGTGGCGCTTGTGTGTAAAAGAAGTTCAAGCATTTTATATTTGTGGTAACTGTATGCATTTTGTGTCAAAGCAACAAGAAATGTGTTAATTGTATAGCCTACACAGACGGTTGTTGTGCTAACTGTGTCAAGAGTTTAGGAAAGTTGTTAAAAGTATTGAAAAAAGTGTCATAGCGATCGTAAAAAAACTGTAACACCTATCAAAGTCAAATTCCTTGTGTAAGTAAGTATATAATAAATCTGATTCAAATTGTCTGTTTACTACAAAGTCAAATTTCAAAACAGTGTATTTTCATTGGCAGACATCATGACATATTTGGGTCTACAAAAAATGAATAAGTGACTATTAAGAACGTACATATTACCATAGGTGTCAAAAGTATTCACATTCATTACTCAAGTAGAAGTATAGATACTAGGGTTTGAAAAGACTTTTGTAGAAGTTGAAGTATCAACTCAAGCTTTATACTTAAGTAAAAGTGTAAAAGTATTGGTTTCAAAACTACTTAAAGTATAAAAGTAAAAGTAATGTAAGGCAGAGATCTTCAACAGGGGGTCCTCAGAGTCATTGCAGGGGGGCCTCCAAATTATTCCATAATTCCCACATATTATTAGCAAATATAAATTGATAGGCTTACTGGCCTATAGGGTAGTCACTAAGATATCAGCCCACAGATACAGTTAATCCTAGATTTACTGTGCCACATATGTAACATTAAAATATGATTTATAAAATCATGCCAACAATTAATATTTTTATAGCTTATGAAAAAAGGGTACATAAGAAGGCTTTAGGTTGCCCTAACAGTTATTGTAGGCCCAGTTTAATATGCAACTTAATTTCATAGGGGGTCCCTGCTACATCTCACTTTAAGTTAAGGGGTCCTTGGTTTAAAAAAACGTTGACGACCCCTGATGTAAGGGGGAAAAATGCCATTAAGGACAAAAACGTAACCCCAAAAAGTGGGGACAAAACCATATGACTATAATAATGTTATATTAAATCGTACCTGCAAACTCAGGGCTGAAAAAGGTGACACATCTCTGTGTCTGTGTTTTTCAGACACCGGCAGCTACAGGCTGGTGTTACAATCCTCTCTAGTGAAATACAGACACACTTTTACACCGTTTAGCTCTCAGCATTTTATCATGTTTACTCCAGCTGCTAGCTAACGCTAGGCTAATGTTACCTGCTGCCAACTGTAGTGTTAACTAGCGTCCCGTGCGGCGATGTTTCAGTTCCCTCTAACGTCCGTTTTCGGAGCATCAGAGAGAAGCGCAGGCATCTAAGTGGCACCGCAATAAGGCACCGAAATCCGCGTTGCTATTCGGTCCGGTAGATAACGGTCGTTAAGGCACCAGTGGCGTATTAGCACCGGGTCTGTGCAGGTTTGATGGATCGCGTACAAACCAATAGGGTGTCGGAATAGCCATGTTTATACTTCTCATCCAACCACAATCACATTCACTCTCTCCGGATAGAGCGATTTGGATAGGGTTTTATGTGTGTGTGTTTTTGAACGATGAACAAGCTGAACTGAAATATGAGTAACGAGGCTATTTTTAAAATGTAAGCAGTAGAAAGTACAGATAATTGCGTGAAAATGTAAGGAGTAGAAGTAAAAAGTATGCTGTAAAATAATTACTCCAGTAAAGTATAGATACCCAAAATTTCTACTTAAGTAAGGTAACGAAGTATTTGTACTTCGTTACTTGACACCTCTGCATATTACATGTGCAATATCTATTTTTTCTTCACTGCTGCTACTTCTATTCACACCGTACTTACTCTACGTTACGTGTGTGTGCGTACACACTGGGGTGGGATTAAATAAATTTATACTTCTTCCCAGTTCTCCTTTTTCGGATATGTTAACAGATCGTCAAGTGTTCACAAGTTGTTGTTGTTGTTATTATTAATTTATTGTCTTGTTATTTGCTGTTATTGATTTGTTTTGTTTTATTTCTCGTCTGCTGTTTTGTTCTTTACATATTCAAATTCAATCAATCAATGTTTGTACTTCATTTACATTTACACTGCCCTACAATAGAATTTGTTTTAGAAACAATCTATTTTTCATTAAGTTTTGCCACAGGTGTTATACAAATTGTGTCGCCTTTTAGGCATTAGGCATTATATTGTATAAGCTTGTATTTTGTATGAGCTTTTATTTTGAAATGGTTTCATGCTTAAGGAGTTCCAGGATCAGGGGTTAGTTTCCTGTTAGTGGTTAGAGAAAGACGGTAGAATCAGCCAACATGCTTTCGTCATCCATTGCAATCCACATCGTAAATGTTGTCGTTGTTGATAATTTCATTGTTGTAATTATAATGTAAATGTTAAGATGCATATTTACAGTAAAAGGCATTTGATGACTGTAATTAAAAACGTTTTATTTACATGTATTTACATAGATTAAACAATTTTGTATCTTGTGTTTCGTTACAGTTTTCATTCTTCTGTCTATGACATAATGTAAAGAGCCACAGTAAACAGTTTAAGATGCTTACTAAGACTCAACTGTTCATCTTATTTAGAGTTTAGCTAGTTGAATAGCTGCAGTTGCTACACTGTAGCGAAGACAACATACAAATAATTACAAATACCCACAAACCTTACATAACCCAAATGAGTGTTTGAGACATGTACCATACTAGCCTAGAAATCTAGACGCACCCTAGTGGCAGCAAATTTAATTTGCAGCCAGGGTCAGTCTAGGCACTCTCCGTTGGCTTGCGAGCTGGAAAAAACAAATTTTGGTCAGGCCAATCACATCGTGTATAGAGTCGGTAGATCCAAGTCTTCTGGAAGACTTGGATTTTAGCTTTTCTTTGAGAAAAAAACAAAGAACGGTGCGTGTTTTCAAAACTTCCGAAGAAGAAAACAACGAGGTGCGAGTCCTGTGTAGATCGGCGGAGCTGTGTTTATCTCCGCAAAGAATCAGCTGGTTAGCTTGTTTAATGAGCATCCCCTCATTCAGACAAAATTCTCACAAGTCTCACAGACCTGAAACAGGCATCAGGTGTAGCTAATCTTCATGCCTGTGGTTTCAGTGCCAAAAGGCTGAAAAAGTAGCCTTTCCAAAAGTGAGATTTTTCTGTATACCGTTGTGTTTATTTATTGTTATTGTAAAAACATTTTAAATTTTGAAATTATATAATAAAAAAGCTTTCACTGAAAAGTTATATGTTTGATTATTAGTAGCCGTTGAATAAAAACAGTGAAGTCTTGCAAACATGATTTTATAGATTTGACTTGGTGTTGAATTGCATATTAACAATTTCAGCAAAAAAAACTTTTGGCCTGAAGTAATTACAGTAAATAGAGTGTAAGGTTTGGTTCATCAGGAAAAAAGACTTACTTTGCTGTTTGCATCTTGTTGTACATTAAAAAACAATATGGTGTGATCGCAAAAGGGGTGCTATCTGTATAGGTAGATGTGTGTGGTGGTTGGAGTCCGGCTGGCTGTGAGTTTCTGTTTTCTTTTTCCTCATGTTTTGCTGTCAGTTTGTGTTGCATCTGTTTCTCTGTGTTCCCCCCTCCCTTCCTGCCTGTGCCAGCCAGCTGATTGCGCACACCTGCTCGCCTCCTCACTACCACTCTTCCCACCATACACACCTGCTGGCCATCAACTCCAATCAAGCCCAGTATATAAATCCCGGATTGACTCACCACCTTTGCTTGATCGTTGCTCCTGCCTACTTGGTGATACATGTCTCAAGCGCCTGCAAATTCTCCTGAGGGTTTTCCTGCTTGTGCCTTTGTAATCCGTTTTCTGTCTTTTTGTTTCAGTCATTGCCTTCCTCGTCACTCTGCCTCCAGTCAGCTGGCTCCTCCATCCAGTCCCCCCCCTCACGGTTTCCTGCACCAGCCTGCCTCAGCCCTCGCCTCTCCGCGCTCCAGTACTTCCCCGTCGAGTTCTCAGACCCGGTCTCCCCGTGCCTCTGTTCCCGGTTCCAGCCCCTTGCCTGTGCTCACCTCTCTGGCATCCACCTCCCCACTTCCCCATTCACTTACCCATTTTTCCTAATAAAGTGATTTGTGCGGAGTTCTGCATTTGGGTCCGTTCTGTCCTAACCGTAACAGATGTGAACAGCTTATGACTTGGCCTGAAAAAAAGTTCACTCAAAAGATGTTTTTTTCCCTTTAATCCCTGAATATAGCTTTAATAGAAACATTGAAGAGGGTTCATTTACTGTAGTTAAACAGGTTGAAGTCCTACCTGAGCTCCAGAGCAACATGAACAGCACCGGTACGCGACCCATGTCCAGTTGGTGTGTCATCTGCCACTCTATCGTCTTCACGTCTTGTCTCTGTATGTGTCTTTCAGCTCTCCTCGGATGTGCAGTTTCCTCTTATCTTTTAATCTCCTCATCAGATTTAGTGTGCTTTCTCCGTTCGCCAACAGGAAGCTGCCAGTTCAAGTGACCTCTCGTAATGTTTCATCAGTAACTGCTGAATGATCATCAGATAATTTCAGGTAATGCAGTACCATTTACTTAGTAGAACTGGACTGTGGACAGGTGTTGTGCCTCAAAGTGATTGATGTCTGCGGGAGAGCCCCTGTGCCCCTCAGTTATAACCATTTCAGCTTCTACCTTGTCACTGAGAGGTTATTCATGTCTCAAACTGACTTGATTTCATTCAGAAAGATTTTATCTGACAGTTTATAGCCCTCACAGAACTTTTTACCTGTAGAAATACCTTTTTTAAATATGCAATACAACCCAGAAACCTTTGCATTTGCCAAAAAGTGATCACAGCTCCTACCTTGTTTTTGAAAGGCTGTTTCGGCCTGCCTTCCTTCACAGACCCTGGCCTGCTGTGAGGTAGATGGAGCTCCGTCACGGCTGGCAGCCCACAGCACTCCATACCTGCGCAAAATCACCGTTTTTGGGGTTAATGGACCAAACGCCGCTGCGCTGACAGAGCTCCAGGGCCTGCATCTCCCCTCTTCCTGCTAATGGCTGGTGTGTGTGAGTGAGAGCGCGGTCAGCGAGCTTGATATGCCAGCAGTCTTACCAAAATTTGCAATAAGCCATCAATTTTCGTAAAACGGCCCATATTTGAGCTTTATATAGTTGATTTCTCGCTTAAAAAAGTCTCAGAAGTGAATTTATTAACGAAATAGCCCGACAAACAATGTATAACTTTGCAGTGTCTGAAATATGAGACCTGCTGTCGAGTCTCCCAGGTGTTTCTATGTAGTTTGCTCAAACCAATCAGTGCGCAGAGAGATCTCCACCTATCAAGCCAAAACGTTTGTTTCAGCATTGGGGAGACAAATAATAACCGGGGTGTCTGGGTCGTCCCCCAAAAAATGCAAATCATCAAACGCTTCATTTCCTGCATTCTGGTGAATCTTTCTTAAATTTTTCAACAAATATGTGCCTTTTCTGCACCAAGTTATGGTGCAAATGTATTTCTGTAAATAGTATTATTGATGAATGAATCGGTTATATTGTTAAAAACCTAAAGATTCTAAATATTACACGAGTTTCGGGATGTTTTATTTTAGGAATTATGCACATCTTAACAAATCTTTGCTTGCCACAGCATTTCAACTCTTTGACTTCATAACCCCGGCCAGTACTGATTATTGGGGGGGTTGTAACCCCCCCCCGCCCCCATCACCCTGTAAATTATGTCAAGGACAATGTCTTATCAGCTGAGTTCAATAAAAATAATTTCATTCAGCAGGTTGATGAAATATGAAAAGTGCAGGAGCTGCTGTTTGTAGGACTGTTGAGAGCCATGTTAGTCAGCAAAGTGCATTAAATCCAGAAAGAATCAAAGAGCAGCTCTGAAAACACACAGACATCCTGTTATTTATGGTACTTTAGTAAAGGTTGAATTGTACAAGAAAATAAAATAAAGGTGAATATCAAAAGAAACATGTCATAAAATCAATCAATAAAACAAAGCAGTGACTTTTGTATTAAAGTTTATTAAACTAAAAAAGAGCATAAGTAATAAAAGTGAGAATAATTGGATTTTATATAGTCTTCTGTTCAACTACTCACGAGTAATAAAATGTTATTAATATTATACATGTGGTATTCTGTATATCGTCGCTGCCGGGCAGAAACCTTGTATCTTATATTTTTATAAAGCGGTCTGTCCCCCTTTACGTCTGTCTGTGTGTGGGTTTTTACAAATATTTAAAGAGTAACGAGGCCGTTTCATCTGATTTTTTTCAAAGGTAAATAGCTCAACAAAATGTCTTCAAATTGGCATTTTTTTTTCATTTCCTGAAAAGCAACAGTTTTGGACATACAAGGTTTTCACCCGACAGCAACGATGTGTAAGAGAGCCTTTAATTAGTCATGTTGTCATATGTACATCAATTACAGAAAAGCAATCATTGAAATTAAATTCTTAGATCTCGGGCTGCCTCCAACAACGCTCATTAAATGTCATCAAAGAGAATCCAAAACTTAAAATAGTGCAAAGTTAAAATATGAAGCTGAGTATAATGTGTAAAATATCAAAAATAATATATATATAAATATATATATATATATATATATATATATATATATATATATATATATATATATATATATAGTAGTTGTATATTAGTAGTAGTATTACACACAAAGCATATAACTTTGAAGAAAGAAAACATTAAAATACAGCATCTGTCTCTGATCAGGTTCAGGAATCAGATTCAGCAGAACCACGTAGGTCTGGTCCGGGTTTGGGTCTCATTTAAGGTCCGTGCAGAAGTCTAGCGGTTACTCATGGGGGGTGTCAAGATTACCAGCATCCTTGATTCACTGATGCATTTACAGTTTTCCCTGCCATTATACCCAAGCCCATATATGATAATAATAATAATGGTCCTAAATTATGTTAAATTGCATATTTCTTTTATTGTAAAATGTCACATTTTCTTGAGGGACGACCCCCCACCAAATACATGCACCTAAGGGCCGTTACAGAGTCAACGAATCGGTACGCATACGCATCCGCAAGGCTACGCATCGCTACGCTTCGGCCGCCATTATGCGTCGATGCGTAGCCAAATGTGTCGTCCCAGTTTTTGATACGCAACGCGCCGATGCGCACAATACTATGCGTTGTCAGTGGGGGCGACACTGCACGTATTGTACATTAAACATATTGAATCATCTTAGCTGAGCAAATTCATCAAACATAGGACTACTGAGTCACATTTTTCGGTATGTATCAACGTTGTGTGTGTGTAGTGTATGCTGTGTGCCCTCCTCAAGAGGCGAGAGAGAGACCCAAATGTATCTATATATTTTTAAAACCTGCTAAACCATGTTTAAGCAACCTTTTGTCAATGTATTGGTCAGTGCTACCCAATCGTAGCATACTGTACTGGTGGGGAAACATGCCAGCATCTGATAAAAAGAAGTCAGCCAGCCAGCTGCTCCCTGACAAGAGCCACTCTCCGGGAGGGTCTGGCTCTGCCGACCGAACACCGTGGAGCACTCTGCTACCCCCTGTTGCATGGGCGGTGTATTGCATTTCACGAATAGCCCGTGACGCTTGAGTCTACTTGCGTCCGCTGTTTAGACTATGAAAGGGAGCGCGTCGCTCGCGTTGCTTGTTCGCGTTGCTCGCGTTGACTCTGTAACGGCCCTAAGTCTTCCACCAACCTGGTGAAAAAACCTTTTTAACATCTGGCTAAAGGCATCTTAAACCACTTCCTAAACCTAATGTTTAAAAAAACATTACATTTTAAAGACTTAAAATGATGTCCAAAAAATATTTCAAGCAACACATTAACAATTACATCATCAGCTTTCTTAACTTCATCAACACTTCTCACATCTTGTTTTCATCATGTAAAAGAATATAGTTAAACATACAGTTTACACTTGTCTAATGTGACAGTACTTGCTTATCATGAATAAGGCAAGCTAACGGCTAACATACTACAGCTTTTCTTTGACTGGCTCTGCAGATTATATAGTACAACAAAATGTCACATTTTCCTCCTTACATCATCTTTATAATCAATTACAAAAGTGACTTTAACAATCTTTGGTGTCTCTTTCCACCTAAAAAGCTACCAGGAAAGGGAGGGATTGTGTCTAATGAGCTACTGAGAGGCTTTTATTGTGAAACATCAGTGCAGGAGTTTAATAAGAATATAGTAGTTTTTCCTGGCTTTTGGTGGGGGAGCACATAGGCACCTAAGCTGAATGAATGTAAAGTATATGTGTTATTTTAAATTGCATATTTCTTTTATTGTAAAAAAGATCAAATTTTCCTGAGGGACGACTCATAAAACTCATCTCTTCTAACTAAATATGCTAAATAATGCTGAATACTCAATTGAACCCAAGCCTCCTCTGAATAAAGATGTGCAGTACCTTCGAGGTGACGCAGAGGGCAGTTATGAGTGACATCATACCCAGCAGGAGGACAACAAGTCTGATGATCAACTCGGTTAGAGGAGCTGAAACAGATTTAAAATCATCACGTCTGATCATTTTAATCAAAGGTAAAGCTGCCGATTTTGGCACACATATTTGACCTGAATTAGACAAACTTTGACTGTGAATTATGTTAAGAAAGTCAGTGTGACATTTCCTTGTTTGACCCAGATTGTCTGGGAAGTTACCTGCGAGAGTGAGATGTAGCGGCAGGCTCTCAGAAGAGAAGTTATGGGAGAAAACGTAGAGGTGATAAACACAGCGGTACTCCCCTCGGTGGGTGGAGCCTGCAGCAGAGAACAGGAAGTGGGCCGTGTGATTGACAGCTGGCAGGGTGTAGGTCTTCTGTTCTGGGTCGGAGGTGTTGAAGATGAGCTGGAAGGAGCCTCCTGGATACTGTGGCAGGATGGAGCAGCTGATGGTGAAGTCGGAGCCCATGAGCACTAGCAACCCTTGCTGCGTGGCCTCAGAAACCCCGTCAATGTGGGTAGAGAAGGAGATGTTTGGCTGAGCCAGCAAATCTGTGGACACAGTGGATGGAAAATGAAGACCATATAATAATATGACATTCTACCATCATCTTTATTTGTTTTGTTGAAGTGATAAGCCCTGAGAAAAGTAAAATTGTTTCATTCAGGGGCGGATGTTGTAAATATTTGGGGCTCAGCTGTAATCTGGGGGGGGGGGGTCCTGGGGTATGCTCCATGTACAGCAGCTATATACACTCTTTTTTAAAGCCATTTGATAAAAGACTCCCTAAAACTCTGTAAATCATTTGAGAAAAATCATGAAAGTTGCCAAAGAAAAGAACCATCCTATAAAGCCTACATCCTGTTTTATATATAATTGTTCTCCAACTGTCTTCTTAAACCAGAACAAAACAACTCCTGCTACAAGAAAAGTGGCAAAAACTGACTGATGTTACTTTTTTATTTTGGAAGTTACATAACATACTGTAGATAGGGTAGGGATTTGGAGTAAACAGCATCTTGAATAGTTTGCAGCGACCATATGCGCCGTCTACACCATCCCGACCGCGCTGACCGGATAAGATGACAGGATTTGTTTATTAGCAAAAGAAAGCAAAGGTTAAGAATGTGACTGTCACTGTTTAGGGTTACCTGAGCAGACCACCTCCAGGTTCTTGGGGCTTGTCATGTAAATTGTTAACCATAAACACTCCCGTACTAGCCAATCAGACTGAACACAAGAACGACTGATCCCCCACACAGGTGTTCTTCTAGAGCTGCTGATGTTTGTGGAAACAGCAGAACCACAGTCCAGACGTTTACACACTGCAGATGATAACTTCTGGTCCCATTCAGTATCCCAGTCAGTCACTGGTCTCCACTGTCCCTGTTGTTTCATCTCTGGTGTACCAGCACAGCTACTGGCTCCTCCTGACAACCTGACATCATCAGGCTCTGAACGGAGACACCAAAAGTCATTTTTATAACTACATTTGGTAACACTTTATTTGAAGGGTATGCATAAGAGTGACATGACACCATCATGAACATGGTGTGTCATTAGGTGAATTATGTTTGTTGAAGAAGTCCATTACGCATGCAAATACTTCATGTCACAACGTTTCGGTCACACAGACCTTCCTTTGATGTAAAGTTGGCATTATATGACTTCAAGCAAGACAACAATCTCTGTGTTAATAACCTAGACAACATAACCTGTTATAAATATGTCATAGCAGACCTAATTAATGTTAAGTTCAATTCAATTTTATTCATAATGTCAAATCATAACAGGAGTTATCTCAGGACACTTTACAGATGGAGTAGCTCGAGACCTCTATAATTTACAGAGACCCAACAATTCCTACAAGAGCAAGCATTTGGTATGAAAGACTTCCTTTTAACAGGCAGGAACCTCGGACAGAACCTGTCTCTTCGTGGGCGGTCATCTGCCTCGCCCGGTTGAGATTCAGAAATATAACTCATATTTAAATATCAGTGGGTGTAATGGTATAGCATGAGGAATGCAAAAAAAAAAAAGATTACAATTTCATTTACAGACATAAAGACATTTGCGCCATGAATTGATGCAGAAAATGAAGTGTTTGACAATTTCACCTTTGCCCCTCCCCCCAATGTTGAACCAAAAGTTACGCCCTTGGCTCAGTGTGTCATGGGAAGTCCCCAGGAGTCGTCTAAACCTATAGAAGTCATTACACAGACATTGCTAGGTTATATTGTTTTTCTTAATTTCAAATCGTCATAACACAAACATCTAAAACTCTTTTAACTTTGCATTAAAAAGTCATATTTTACCGAATGACAGTCAAACATTCATAAAGATTTGTTCATGTTCATGACCGGTGTCATGTCAGTCTTTTGCACACTTCAAATAAAGTGTTACCGATAATTCAAAGCTACAGCTCCTCTACTCTACCTGAGCAGGTGAGTCTAACAGCTTTGCCAGAAGAGCAGGTGTTTCTATCTGAGCTGTCACAGTCCAGCAGAGCAGACTCATGGCCTCTACACTGGAAGTCTTTGGTCCACACTGGAGCCTCCATGTCTCCATAGAGCGCCCCCTGGAGGACTGAAGGAGCCCCACAGCCAAGCTCCCTGCAGACCACCTCTGCATCCTGCAGGTCAAAGTCATCTTCACACACTGAGGACCATGACTGGGTAGACTGGTTAGACTTCACCTCCAGTCTGCCTGAACACAAACTAGTCCCGTTCACCAGCCTGACAGAGTCTGGAGAAGAGAGAGAGACAGACAGAGAAAGAAACACATGCACACAAAGAATTTAAAGTTTATAAAAGAATGGCATTGCAAAATAACACTAACACCTACACAACAATACAACAGTGCTGCCAGTTCCGTGTTTTTGTCATTCTTGCTAGGCAACCACCAAATCACACTTTGGGCACTTTTTCTCTCTGTGTTGAAGTTTTTTCAACTCAAGGCGTTCAGGGCACTCCTAAAAAAATGGAAGGCGCACAGAGCAGAAAAATCAGAGGAGCTCAGCAACGCAAAAGCAGGGAGCACAATGCTTGACTTTTCTTTAGTTGTTGGTTCTCATGCTGAAGATGCCATGTTTCAGTCCCTTCTGTCTGTTAGCTCGCCTGCTAGCCTGCTGTTAGCTTCTGGCTGCTGCAGGCTGCAGGGCAGATCGGCAGGTCGGACTGTAAACTCCCAGAATGCTTCACTGTTCCCGGGTTCACACCTTCACAACACGCCGCTGTCTGTTGGTCTTCGTCTGTCATGAAAAAAGCCACTCAACGTTGATCAAATGCGCTCAGGCCGATCATGAACCATACAGCTGTAGGTAACACATACACTGCTGCTGTATCAAAGCGCTGTGGACTGCTTAGGGAAAAGGTCGGGGTGGATGGGTGGATGGGTGGGTCATAAAACACAGCGCTTTCATATTCGTATTGAACAGCCAAATCTGATTCAGCTGACTTAATTCTGAGTCTGGTACATACAGCTATAGTTCTCCATTGCTGGCTGAATAAGATAACTTACTCAATGCTGCCTTTTCATTTCCCATAAAACTATGCATTGCTGCATGCATCTGCAACCATGTGGCGCTGTCAGATGGAATGTAAAACTAAGCTCTTATTCTTGATGACAACTCCTGGATCTACTGTAGTTTGGATGGTACCTCGTTTGGACGTGCTTTGAACAAAAGCATCTGGGAAATGTAAATGCAAGCGAAAAGACTGAGATTACAGTTATAGCTGAAGTATTGCCTGCCGCCTGGTGTGGTATTACCTGAGCAGGTGATCTCCAGGTTGGAAAGGGAAGTGGAATACTTTGTTAATATACACTCCCTAACTGCAGACTTGGATTGAAGACAAGTTGATCTAATCCTCCATATTCCTGTGTACATCTCCATCTCTTTCCACCCTGTTGAAACAGCAGAGCCGCAGTCAAGAAGTCTACACACTACATCTGCTGCCTTTAGATTCCAGGCAGAATCTTCAGCATCCACTTTACGCCACCATCCCTCTTTCTTTATCTCCAGTTCACCGGCACAGCGACTGGATCCTCTCACCAACTGGAAATTATCGGGCTCTGAGCAGACAAGAGTAATTGCTAAAAATAGATCATGCCACATTTATCAAAATAGAAACTCAAATCAAAGCTACAGCTCTTCTTCTACCTGAGCAGGTGAGTCCAGCAGCTTTACCAGAAGAGCAGGTGTTTCTATCTGAGCTCTCACAGCCCAGCAGAGCAGACTCATGGCCTCTACACTGGAACTCTTTGGTCCATACTGGAGCCTCCATGTCTCCATAGAGCGCCCCCTGGAGGACTGAAGGAGCCCCACAGCCAAGCTCCCTGCAGACCACCTCTGCATCCTGCAGGTCAAAGTCATCTTCACACACTGAGGACCACGACTGGTTAGACTGGTTAGACTTCACCTCCAGTCTGCCTGAACACAAACTGGTCCCATTCACCAGCCTGACAGAGTCTGGAGAAGAGAGAGAGAAAAGAGAGAAAGAGAAAGAAAGACAGAAAAACATGCAGACAGAGAATGTAATGTGTATTAAAGTATATGGCATGGCAAAATAACACTGACACATTACAATACAATGAAGACAAACAATCAATAAGACGGTGGGAACTCCTGCAAAAATGGATGGCATGTAAAGAGAGAAATACGAGGGGCTCAGCAACATAAAAGCAGCGAGCAAAACACGACACTGTCATTGAAAAAAATTACAAAAATCCGCCCAAGGCTGCTAAAACGTGCTCTCTGTCTGATCGGGGCCTTATGTTGCCATACCAGAAGTATTTCTACATATAGCTACAAAAAATTAGGCACTGTTATTCCTATGTATTCCTCTTTTGTTTGCACGTTTTTTTCACTGTATGCACCACATTAACTGCTGCTGTAAAGGAACGCTGTGGGCCCTGTAGAGGGGAGGTCAGGGTGGATCTTTGTGTCATAAATCAGCGCTTTCAAGTCGGGGAGAGGAGTTTGCAAAACAAGATTTTCACAGAGGAAATGCGTGTTCCTTGGGAGTGTTTTAATCCAAACCATGATCTTTTTCCTTAAATTGTGCAACGCTTGTGAGCTAGTTCAGGCAGGCAACTCGATCTGCACCGCTGTATACACATGTGGCGCTCTATTTAAGCTGCTCGTCAATGGCACTGCTGCCCTGCTCCCATATTGCTGACTGCTCTGTAGACCCCACCACCACCCCAGCATCCACCTGCAGGCTCCAGCCAGGGGAAGCTACTTTATCATCACTCCCCAATATCTCATGTAAACCCAGTTTTGGGCAAGTTACTTTTAAAAAGTAATTAGTTACAGTTACTATTTACTTCTTCCAAAAACTAAATTAGTTACCCAGTAACAAATTATAAAACTAACTAGTTACTTCAGAAAGTAACTATTTCGTTACTTTCAAGTACATTTTTAAATGCTCAAATGTGACCCTGCCTCCACAACCTCTTTAACGGAACTTAAAATACATGTGCATGATCAATTATTTATGATAAATCTGAATATTATAATGAAATGGACACTTAATATAATACATTATTAACAGACAAAATGTACACAAATCTAAACTATTTTAATGTTGCTGTGGGACAAAGTGAGACTAGCCTCCAATCAAATGCCATGTATGTATGTTTATATAGTGGATCGGTACAAATAACACAACACATCAACAGGCCACAACTGGGCAAAATTAAATTATGCTTGTTAAATATAATATGAAAAGTTGGTACTTTTTACAGTGGTTTTAAGCACTTCCCCTCCCTTCCACTAGGCTGGGCATGACATCATAAGAGGGACTGCAAGCCTAGAGTTACCGTTAGTGTAACGGCAAGTAGGCTAGCAGTTATATTGGAGAGCTAGCAAAAATGATTAACTATTGTGTTTGTGCGGGATGTAGGGATGCATAACAAACAGGGCAGAGGCTCCACAAGTTCCACAAGGACAAACGGCTGATTCGTGCCTGGGTGAGGTTTGTGGCTACAAAGCAAGCAGATTTTACTGCTGCCTCTGTGACTTCATTATGACACAGTCAGTCGTCATATGCGGCGTCACTGCAGAAGACTATGACCCTGGAGACATATTGAGCACTTTATTTACACGTTAATTGGTTGTGGTGTGTAACCTGCACTTTACACTTTAAGCACTATACCAAAAATAAATAAGTATATACAGTACAGGCCAAAAGTTTGGACACACCTTCTCATTCAATGCGTTTTTTAATGTATTTTCATGACTATTGCCATTGTAGATTCTCACAGAAGGCATCAAAACTATGAATGAACACATATGGAATTAAGTAGAAAAAAGTGTGAAATAACTGAAAACATGTCTTATATTTTAGATTCCTCAAAGTAGCCACCCTTTGCAGTAAAAAAACAGTAAAAAAACTCTTTGCCTCTCTGCTCAGACTCATAAATCTAGTTGGTCTGATGAAAAAAACAGCTTCAATTACAGTAACGCATCACATTTTTTGGCAGTAACGGTAATTGCGTTATTAAGATGGGAAGAGTAATCAGTTAGATTACTTATTACTGTAAAAAAGTAACGCCGTTAGTAACACCGTTATTTATAACGTCGTTATTCCCATCACTGTGTAAACCCAATCAGCGGGGAGTGATGAGGTCGGAGTCTGGCCACCAAACACAATATTCTGCTGTCAGCGATCATGAGTTGGGGCCTAAACTTAACTCTTTGTTTTGGTGCCTAAACTTAACTGCCGTCGCTGCATGACGCCCACTTTTGTCGTCTACTTAATTACAATGTCCGCCAAAATGATCAGCAACTCAGGTGCCCTGTACCCGGCTCAAAGTCCCCTTTATCAGGTAAACTGAACTACCAGCTACTGCTTATTTGTCGGAGCTCTGTATCGGCTACCTACAACTTCCACCTGGCGTCACAGAGCTCTGTAGCAGGGTTTTATTACTAAATGTGGCAAATTATTACATAATGTGAGTGTTATAGGTTTGAAGCCATGAGCCTCCAGCTACAAACCTACTTTTGAGCTTGCTTTGGAATTTGTGTTTTTGTGTTACTGATTGTTGTTACCTGAGCAGATGATCTCCAAACTGGTAGCCTCAAGCCTAGACCTTTTTGTTAAACATTTCTTCAGTCTAGGTCCAGACTCAAGACAGGAAGGTGTGATGCTGGTAAAAGGGTATGAATGTCTTTTTGATGAAGCTCGAACCACAGAGCCACAGTCCAGATGTCTGCAAACTACGTCTGCTAACTTCAGGTCCCATTTATAGTCACTGACTTCTGCCCACTCTCCCTGGCGCTTCACCTGTAGCACACCAGAACAGCGGCTGGATCCTCCCAACAACCGGATATCATTAATATCTGAACACAGGTGAGAGAGTAATTAGTACAGAGAAATTTTTTACACGTCTATTACATGAGACAGGTGTGTAGGAGAGGGACGAGTAGGTTAAAGGTTTAAAAGAAACTCCCACACGCTGTCCAACTTGCAAAGATAACTTTAATAACTGGTGACATTTTGGGACTACACCTAGATCTAAAACCTTTTTAAATGTATCTTTGCAAGGCAGACAGTGTGCAGGAGTTTCTTTGCAACGAGAGAGTAATTAATAAATCTCCTGGGTAATTCTTCATTTATATCTTTTTTTACCTTTTTCCTCTGTCTGGAAACCTGGGAGGAATCCTAAAAGAAACAAAACATAAATAAATGAAAACTGTGTCCTGCTCTGGACAGGTCAGGCAGAAAGGTTACAGCAGAAACATCCTTTACAGTTTCTACAGTTATTATTCATACAAGCTGTCGAAACACAAATTGACGGTTCAAAACCTGCTCTCGCAATAATTACTACAGCCACGAGAGTTTTATGGCTAACAAGAAACTTATTTGTCGGTCGCTGTGAGCTGCTCGCACAATCTATTTCACAGTATGATAATTTTGTGGGTGAGTAGTGGCTTTGTATTCAGATCCTTAAAGTGCGCATATTATGGTTTTTGGCTTTTTCCTTTTCGTTTATTGTGTAATATATATTTTTTGTGCATGTTATAGGTAGGTAGGAAAAAGCCCAAAGTTCACTCCAAAGAAAACACTGTTCACAAACTGCTCCAGCCTTTGCTTCAGAGACAAACGTGGTCACTTTGTAACACGTTATAATGCTCGCCTAGCTGCTAGCATGGTGCGCCCTCATACTCTACTTCTGACTGGCTAGTAGTCCTTACCTAGGTACTGTGAGGGCACGCCCTCATACTCTGCTTCTGACTGGCTAGTAGTCCTTACCTAGATACTGCACATGTTCGACTCCCAACAAAGATGGAACAGAAGTGAGATGTCTCACTCTGTAGCTAAAACAGAGAGCTCAACACACAGGGTGAAAAGAGGAGCTGCAGCAATGTGCAGTACAACAAAAATATGGTGTTTTTTTAAAGTAACAATGCTGTAAAAAATTTGAAATCTTTTGTATTGCGTTTCTGTAGTGTGTTCATGTGTCAGTTTCAGTCGGGTTCTGTGCTGTCTTTTTGTCCTTGGATTTTCTTAATTCTCAAGTTCCTGTTTTTGGATTCCCTGTTCTCTTGTCCGCTACATTCTGGAATAAGTTTTTTGCCTGCTGTATTCGGGACTCCCTTTGTTGATGTGAACTTTGTTTTCTGGTCAAATAAAATCCTCAAGCTCAACTTTCGCCTGCCTGTTCTCTGCTTCTGGGTCCTCAAATTCCCCGAGTCGTAACAGTTTTTAAGATTTTGTTCCTAAAAAAATATGAAATTTAAAAACTGAACTTTTGGAGTACTTTTACAATCAACCACATTAGTTATTAAGCCAGCTATTCTATAAACCAACTATAAGGAATAATAACACAGTGGTTAACAAATCAAAAGAGTTCAACTTCTATTCCCCTAAACAACTATTTTATATAATTGTAATCAAATATATTGTAATTGTTGCAATTACTTCATAATGTGATGTATAATTAGTTAACAACCAATGTCATAATTGAAAATGTATTTAAATTGGTATTGAAGTGATTTATTTTGGTAAGACTCAAAGTACTTTTATTTTGAAGTCTCTGCAAAAGGCTCTTTGGGATGCACGTGAGAGACCCAAATCAAACAACAGCAAGCTAGCAGCAAGCACAGACTATTTATGCTCCTGTGAAACTTTCACAATGGTAATAAAATAGACTTTAATCTAATGTCAGTGATTAAAGAAACCTCTGAAGACTATTCCCTTCTTTGTAGCATGCAGCCAACGAGGTATATTGTTTTGTATTTTTGTATTTTACTTTGGTGAATGGTTTATTTTTTGAGTAGGAAGCTAATATCCAGGGGCGTTTCTAGGACTTGAGTAGATTCGAGGCTTAGCCCGGACCTATTTAAATAAACTGAATGCAATGCAAAACAGCATTTGGCTTGCCCAGCTTGTTAATAGCCAGTGTATCTTCATTTTAGCTGCCCAGTTTGTAGATGTTAGTTAGATGGCACCAACATTTGGCCTAATCATAATTGGTCTGGAAATCCAAAGGCCAAGGTTTTGTTTCCAGATTTGTTTGGTGACTTATGATGCGGGGTGTCTGGGTCCTCCCCGAGAAAATTTTGAGCATTGAACTCTTCATTTCCTGCATTGTTGTGAATTTGTACGCACCTTTTTCTACTTTTTTCTGAATCGATTTATGCTGGAAATATCTTTATGTAAAGGGAAACATAGATTACAATCCAAATATAAAAACATAATGGAATATATGGCAGTAAGGCTCTCAGGCATTCTGTATTGCTGTCATCTATGTATTCTCCTGTAGATCGACTTTTCTAATTATATCTGAGTCAGCCCAAATGTAGCCTATAGGCATAATTTACTCTTTCCTCCTCTTTTGCATATTTTGTTGAGGAAGTAACCTCCTTAAATGTGCATATGACAATTATTCACCTCAATGATACATTAAAGCAACACTATGTAACTTTTCCCACTTCGGTCCCCCTACATGTTGTCTCATTGGAACTACAGCTCGCGCTACCCGATCTCGGTGTAGTTCCAATGAGACAACCTGTAGGGGGAATGAAGTGGGAAAAGTTACATAGTGTTGCTTTACAGTTTTTTCCGATTGCTAAACAACAGTGGGCACAACTGGAGTCACATGTGCAAAACTCAAACCACAGTCTGCACTACCAACAGTCACCTGAGCTAAACAGTTCACATCCCCTGCAAAACTCATTCAAAGCAACACAACTCTTAACACGTCTCAGAACAGACTCAGTGCAGCCAAACACTATGCACAAGCCTCACTGAGATAACACACACACACACACACACACACACAGATAACACACACTGAGATAACACACACTGTCACTCAGAACACACTGAGATAACACACACTGTCACTCAGAACACACTGAGGGTAAAAACACTAGCATCAAACACCAATACAGAAATTACAAACTTTTTCATCTTTACTGTTTGAAAAATTTGAGTGACTTGACACTACTCAACAGTTTATTTAAGGAACAAATATAGATTGTATAGCATACCAATTTTTTCATAAGGTAAACAACAAGGAATGAAAATCAGCAGTTTTCTTCAATATAGTATTTCGTCTCTAGTAATTTATGGAATTACTGGGTAAAAAAACTAAAGGTACATACGTAACAGTACCAAAGACTAGTGTGACTAATCCTGCCTCTCTCCAGCATCATGTGGCAAGTTTTCTTCATCACGTTGGATGTCTTCATCATCTCTAAATACTAATGAATGTGGTGTTTCTATTGCTTTCACCGCCATTACTTTCTGAAAAACAGTAAGAACGCAGTTTTACTATTGTAAAGATATAGTGTATAGCTGTGTATATAACCTCAGACATCTTACCTGGACATATTGGTATCTTTGCTCTTTTACCTGTTTCTCTCAAACGGTACAGTGTATAATTGTTTCATTCTTATTTGGTGTTTGTATACAAAAAAAGGCTTTCTGAGCTTTCTCTATAAATACCGTAAATGTTCACTAACTAGTCTAAAACAAGACACCTGCTTAGGCTTTCAGCTAAAATTGCAATCAGCAGTGTTTGATAGGCACCAGACTGAAATCTATTCTGTTTTGAATGTGTGGTTAACAGTGTTGACAGCAGTGTGTTAGCATTTGAACAAAGTGCTGTAAATCTACAGTGTTGTGCACTTTGTGGTTAAAGTCATGGGATAAGTGTGTAGAGTTTTGAAAACTGTGTTCAAGCAATGAAAAACGAACTAGAGTTGGGTCCACATGAATTGCTGCTGTACAGACTGTAGTTAGAGTTTTGCACATGTAACTCCAGTTGTTCCCACTGTCGTTTAGCAATCGAAAAAAACTGTAATTAATTTTAATGAATTAATAAACCCCTGGACTGTAATATTTTAGATGTGTTTGAGCAAGATTTCTGCTCAAAACATTGTGCACATTCAAAATATATCTGTGATTTGGAGGAGTCGTTAAATTTTTTAGAAAAAATTAGAAAAGTGATAATAGGCTACTGCAAGAATAAAGTCGCTATATTTTAGAAAATAATCTACCTGCGCCATAGTCTGCTGTGCACTACGTGATTGCTCTGCAACATTTAATCTTTCTAGCTGTAACCACCAGGGGGAATACCAAACTAGTATATGTGTGTGTCTGTGTTTTTGGCTGAGGTTTCTATGGTAAAGGTGAGTCATCAGCACATCACAGTCAGAAAGCAGCATCAGCGAAGAAAGGGTAACAGCTGCACACTTTCTCCAAGCAACAAAAGTTTATTGACAACATTTCAATCCTATTTAGATTTTCAGTAGTTCCAAAATAATGTTTGAAAAATTAGAAACTACACCCATATATACATTATGCTCCCACACAGACTGACAAGCTCTATGCTTCTAGGAAACCCTCTCCTTGCAGACAGTGAATATTTATAGATAGACAGTGAATTTTTTTTTTTGCATAATTCTTTAAAAATACAGTACAGGCCAAAAGTTTGGACACACCTTCTCATTTAATGTGTTTCTTTATTTTCATGACTATTTACTTTGTAGATTCTCACTGAAGGCATCACAACTATGAATGAACACATATGGAATTATGTACTTAACAAAAAAGTGTGAAATAACTGAAAACATGTCTTATATTTTAGATTCTTCAAAGTAGCCACCCTTTGCTTTTTTTGATAACTCTGCAAACCCTTGGTGTTCTCTCAATGAGCTTCATGAGGTAGTCACCTGAAATGGTTTTACCTTCACAGGTGTGCTTTGTCAGGGTTCATTAGTGGAATTTTGTCCCTTATTAATAAAAAAGCAAAGGGTGGTTACTTTGAAGAATCTAAAATATAAGACATGTTTTCAGTTATGTCACACTTTTTTGTTAAGTACATAATTCCATATGTGTTCATTCATAGTTTTGATGCCTTCAGTGAGAATCTACAATGTAAATAGTCATGAAAATAAAAAGGAAACGCATTGAATGAGAAGGTGTGTCCAAACTTTTGGCCTGTACTGTAAATAAAACTTGTTTCAGTCAGACTACAACTACTCTGGACTGATTTTTCCAAGTAACCTTAGCAAAATGGCTCATGATGCTGCAAATGCTGGTAATGTAAAAAAATGTGGCCAAATTGTCACCCAATATACACAGAGAGGCAGATGACAGAAACTATGCACTATAGCTTTTCTAGACACACTGAATAAACATTGTCCTCAGAGGGTTTGGGTATCTATAGTTTACTGGAGTAATTATTTTACAGCATACTTTTTACTTCTACTCCTTACATTTTCACGCAATTATCTGTACTTTCTACTCCTTATATTTTAAAAGTAGCCTCGTTACTCCTATTTCAGTTCGGCTTGTTTTCATTCCGGCTTGTCATCCTTCAAAAACACCACACACACAAAAAAAACACTATCCAGACAAATTGCACCATCTGGATAGAGTGAACTTGATTGTGGTTGGATGAGAAGTTATGTTATATTAAAATCATACCTGCAAACTCACTTGAGTAAAATGTATTTTCAAACCCTAGTATCTGTACTTCTACTTGAGTAATTAATATGAATACTTTTGGCACCTATGCTGTAGTTAAACAGGTTGAAGTCCTACCTGAGCTCCAGAGCAACGTCAACAGCACCAGTACACGAGCCATGTCCAGTTGGTGTGTCGCCTTCCACTCTATCGTCTTCACATCTTGTCTCTTGAATATGTGTCTTTCAGCTCTCCTTGGATGTGCCGTTTCCTCTCTTATCTTTTAATCTCATCATCAGTTTCGTGTGGTTTATCCGTTCACTAACAGGAAGCTGCCAGTTCAAGTGACATTTCGTAATGTTTCATCAGTAACTGCTGATGATCAACAGATAATTTCAGGTAATGCAGTACCATTTACTTACTAGAACTAGACTGTGCTCAGGTGTTGTGCCACAAAGTGAATGATGTCTGCAAGGAGAGCCCTGTGCCCTCGATTATAACCAATCCAGTCCTTTTTACAACTTGCCAAAACGTGATTACAGCTTCTACCATGTCACTGAAAGGTTATTCATGCCTCAAAATGACTTGATTTCATTCATACGGCTTTTATTTGACAGATCATAGCCCACCCGCCCACTTTTTTAAAGATGCAATACAACCCATAAACTTTTGCATTTGCCAAAAAGTGATCGCAGCTCCAATATTGTTTTTGAAAGAATGTTTCTGCCTCAAAATATTTGGTTTAATGATTGAAAATTAGATCTGATGGATCCTTGCCCACCTAGAACTTTACCTGTTGAAATACCTTTTTAAAGGGCCAATACATCCAGAAACACACAGTTTGTCATGTAAGTTGTGGAAGTGGATAAACTCGCTCCCACTGACAGCAATCAGTTTTTAGCAGATCACTTTTTGGCATGGCACCGGCAAAAGTGTGTCTCTGTATTTCTCATTATTACTATGTTCAGAAGATTGTGGTGTCCGGCTACTCTTTCGGTCTGGTGTTCGGGCTCCTTCGCCGCCACCTCCAGTGTCTAGACTCCATCGGGGGGATTGTCTTGGCTTCCTTATTTTCTAACGATGGAGTCTAAGCTCCAAAGACTGTACATTTTATTATGCTTATGTACAATAAACCTTTGCATATCGGCAAACAAGTCTCTCCTGATTGAAATACATTTAGTGCAGATTGTGGTCTAGATAGTGATGTAGATCAGTGGATGTACAAAAATTGTGTGACAACAAACGTGGGAAGAATAAAAGTTGAGCTACCAGGGCAGATAAATAGTGCAAAGGAGCGTAAACAGATAGGATAACAATGCAGGTGAAGATGTGCATCTGTGCAACTTTGCAATGGGGCATGACGGAGATAATGGAACGAGGGTGTGCAAAACAGTGTATGAAAGATGGAGAACAGTTAGCACGTACAGTGATCGGACAGGAGCTCAGACAGACGTACTTTAAAGGCAGTTAGTGGGATAAGGGTTTTGAGTTTCCAGGTGTTTTGTAGTTTATTCCAGTCATTTGCAGCTGAGAACTGGAAGGAGTGGCGGCCAAAGGAGGTGTGGGCTTTTGGGGTGACCAAGGAGATATAGCTGCTTGAGCGAAGGCTATAGGTCGGTAAAGCTATTATATAGTTGGTACCAGTGAGTTAAGCATCGAGCGTGTAACGAGGGCCAGCGAACTAATGCATAGAGGTGGCAGTGGTGGGTGTTATAAGGGGCTCTGGTCACAAAATGCATGGCACTATGGTAGATAACATCCAGTTTTTTCAGGAGAGATTTCGAGCCCCTTCTGTAAATGACATCACTGAAATTGAGAATTGGTAAAATTGTCATTTTCACCAAAGCGAGTTTGGCAGCATGAGGGAAGGAGGCCCTGTGGTGGAATAGGAAACCTATCCTAGACTGAACTTTAGATTGAAGGTGGTTTATGTGTTGCTGGAAGGAGAGGGAACTGTCTAACCAAACACCTAAGTATTTGTACTTGTATATGTGTCTTTCAGCTCTCCTCAGATGTGCTGTTTCCTCTCTTATCTTTTAATCTTATCAGGTTTCGTGTGGTTTCACCGGAACAGGAACAGGAAGCTGCCAGTTCAAGTGACATCTCGTAATGTTTCATCAGTAACCGCTGAATGATCATCAGATAATTTCATGTAATGCAGTACCATTTACTTACTAGAACTCCACTTTGGACAGGTGTTCAAAAGTGATTGATGTCTGCGGGAGAGCCCTGTGCCCTCAATTATAACCAATCCAGTCCTTTTAGCAGGTTATCACTTCTTGGCACGGCACCGTCAAAAGAGTTTGAAAAAAAGTGTGAAGCGTGAAGGGGAAAATATTACATCACCCTAGATTTAGTATCTTTCCACTGGTTGCCAGTTTCTTATGCAATGCATTTTAAAATCCTACTCATTACTTACAAGGCTTTGCAGGTCCAGAGTACATGAGTCAACTTTTAGACATTCTAAAAGACAGAAGGAAATGTTTGTGACAAGAGATAATTCGGACCTTAGGACCGTTTATCAGTTTCTTATCTCAGTTTGTCATCCTCTTCTCTGATCAACAGTCTCAGCAGAGAAGCCTCCTTATCTTTTGAATATTAAACACTCAGCTCCTGACTTGAAAGCTACTCCATTTGTTTGTTAACTGTGCATGGCAGCTGTAGTTAACTTCAATTACAACAAATATAAAAATGTGAGATAAATGTGACCATAATGGCTACTTTGTAAAGTGGAATAAATATATCAAATCCTATATAGAAACAGATCAAACTGCTCCTGCAGAATCCTCCATTTCTCCACTGTCCATTCATGTGTTCAACACGTTTTAAACTCTTATTTTCTCCAGAATATGGTTACACCATCCACATGTAAAAACACGTATCACATATCTGCTGCCCTGCAAAGGAGAGATACTGCTGCAGTGATTAAGGTTATGTTGAGCACACAAGGACGTAACTTTGGGTTCAGCATTGGGGGGTGGTTTGAGATCTCCATCTATCTAGCGAAAACGTTTGTTTCAGCAATGGGAGGACAAATTATAACTGGGGTGTCTGGGTTGTCCCCAAGGAAATTTAGAGCATCAAACGCTTCATTTCCTGCATTCTGGTGAAACTTTCTTCAACAATTTGTGCCTTTTCTCCATCAAGTTATGGTGCAAATGTCTTTATTTATGTAAATAGTATAATTATTGATTAAGGAATCTGTTGTATTGTTAAAAACCTAGAGATTCTAAACATTACGTGTGTTTCGGGATGTTTTATTTTAGGAATTATGCACATCTTGACAAATATTTGCTTGCCACAGCATTTAAACTCTTTGAATTCATAACCCCGGCCAGTTCTGATTATTGGGGGGGGTGTAACCCCTGCATCCCCCCGTAAATTATGTTGAGGACAATGTCTTAGCAGCTGAGTTCAATAAAAATAATTTCATTCAGCAGGTTGATGAAATAAAACAGTGCAGGAGCTGCTGTTTGTAGGACTGTTGACAGCAGACTTGTTTGTCTGCAAAGTGCCTTAAATCCAGAAAGAATCAAAGAGCAGCTCTGAAAACACACAGACGTCCTGTTATTTATGGTACTTTAGTAAAGGTTGTATTGTACAAGTAAAAAAAACTAAAGGTGAATATCATAAGTAAATATTAACAAGTCATAAAATCAATCAATAAAACAAAGCAGTGACTTTTGTATTAAAGTTTATTAAACTAAAACAACAGCATCATTGATAAAACCAAACAAAAAAGTGAGAATAATTTTGTTTGTATATTTTTCTGTTTAACTACTCACTAGTAATCAAATATTATTAATATTATACATTTGGTGTTCTGTATATTGTCGCTGCCGGGCAGAGACCCTGTATCTCATATTTTTATAAAGCGTTCTGTCCCCCTTTACGTCTGTCTGTCTGTCTGTCTGTCTGTCTGTGGGTTTTTACAAATATTTATTCAGGAAATTTTCATTTCCTGAAAAGCAACAGTTTTGGACATACAAGGTTTTCGCCCGACAGCGACAATATCTAAGAGAGCCTTTAATTAGTCATGTTGTCATATGCACATCAATTACAGAAAAGCAATCATTGAAATTAAATTATTAGATTTAGAATTATTGATGGGCTCCCTCCAACAACGCTCATTAAATGTGTTTAAAAAGAAGCACGTAGGTCTGGTCTGGGTTTGGGTCTCATTTAAGGTCTGTGCAGAACTCTAGCTGCCAGGCTTTTGTTAGAGGCAGGCTTTTATTTCTAATTCGATCTGTTTGATAAGTATAATTGTTTTAAATAAACTGTTTTAAATGAAAAACCGTACCGTTCCAGTGGACAGAGATCATTAATTTTTTTAAGAAACATTTACAAAAATATCACCATATACCATAGATATATATTATAATAATGTGTTTACTGTGTTAATGGACTGAGGATGTGAGGATTCGGTATTTTGATTCGGCAGAATCTTAACCAGTGGATTCGGTATTTGTCCAAACCCCAAAAATCTGGATTCGATGCATCCCTAATTCATGCATATTGTGTTATTACTGATCTACATCACTATCTAGGCCACACTTTGCACTAACTGTACATTGACTCTTTAATACATCTCAGCATTTATATAGACTGTCTATTCATGTATATTATGTTATTACAATATCATTTTCTTATATCCATCGCCTTACTTACACCTCACTTTGCACAGGCTTTGTATTGCCTGTACTGTACTTATGTAACCTTTTGTATTCTGTATTCTTGTATTGAATGTGAAACTGTATGTTGTCTTGCATGCTTATTCTTTTCTTGGCCAGGTCGCCATTGCAAATGAGAATCTGTTCTCAATGGCCTACCTGGTTAAATAAAGGTTAAATAAAAATAAACGGTTACACTTTACTTGAAGGACATGACACTGTCATGAACATGTCATAAAGCATTATAAACAAGTCATAAACGTTTATGACAAAACGGTTCTTTTAGTAAGTGTCATTCGGTTTTGTCATGACAAGTAGGGTTAGGGTTAGGCTTAGGGTTATGGTTATGGTTAGGGTTCATGTGTCATGACAGTGTCATGTGTTCATGACAGTGTCATGACACACTTATGTAGAAAACGTAAAGTAAAGTGTTACCAAATAAACATTAGCACTATCAAAGACGTAGCTCTTTTTTAAATCCAAACTCAAAACTTATTTATTTAGAATAGCTTTTAATATATAGTAGCGCTGTGACATTTGACCTCTCTTACTCCTGTTTAAATGCAACTTTTTCTGATTTTACAAGTATATGTTTAATTCTTTTTATTGTATGTTATGTTTTATTCTTGGTCCTTTTCTGTAAAGCACTTTGGATACCCGTAGGTTGCTGTTAAGTGCTATACAAATAAATGTTGATTGACTACAAGGAATTTTCAACATAAGACTGTTTAAAGGTAATGCTGATGCCTCTATATCAGAGAGAGAGAGAGGGGGGGAGCGGACAGCCGGACGTCAAAGATGTATTAGCGCTGGTGATTTCCTTTAGATGCTGGTTAAAATCAAATATTTCTCTATGCAGAAAAAAATCACTGTAATAATAAAAGCATGAATGTACAATCATATTATATAATTGTTCCACCCTTTGCAATGGTTTAAAAGTTTGCCAATGTAGTTGTTTGTCTGTCTGGGTCTTCTCTAGGAAAGCTATGCCTGATATTATCCCACACCTGAACTGCTCTGATTTGGCTGTTTGAGAGCGCAGCCATCCATCTGGCTGTGAGATCCTACTCTGAGCCCTGCGCTCCTCCTGCCTCTTCACCCAGCAAGTCGTCAGCACCACAGAGGTAATGCACCTCCATGTTGTCCTCTCGTCTTGGCGTCTGCCCTCTGCTGGCCTAGAGAGACATGACAGGAAATATCTTAGATACCTATTTGTTCTCCAAAACAGAGATGCTACTCTTACAACACAGGGTTAGTGAACAGTAAAAAGTAGCGTGGAGGCCAGTTAAAATGTTGCTCTCTGCTGGCTAATCCGATATTTTTGAGTGCTGCTTGGGCAGGGACAAGAGGAATTTGTGGCCAAGATGACAGAAGCAAAAGAAGAAGCGCATCACAGCAGAGTGCTGGCGATTTTTTATTTATTTTCTTTTTTACAGAAATGCAGTTTTTATTCACTTATTTTTTCTTCTATTGATTGTTACAGTTTGCTTTCATGAGAGTGAAAAACAGCATTTTCTATAGATGTTTTTTAATTAAAAAGCGTACCAGGAAAGAGAGAGATGAGCCACTGGAAGGCTTTTAATTTGAAATTTCCATGTGTCTGATACATAGAGGAGTGTATAGTGTGTGTAGTGTGTGTATAGTACCTTGGAGTAGCAAAACAGGGCAGCACCGGACACGACCACCAGCAGCACCACCAGGACAACGAGTCCGATGACCAGATGTCTTCCAGAGGCTGAAACAGATTTACAATCATTCTGGATGGACTCTCATAAACGCTAAATGTGTTTTCATACAGTCAAATAGTTGTATAAACCGGCTGATTCACATTGTCAGGTTCTTAAATAAACACAATTGATTTTAATAATCAACTAAATGCAAATTTTAAATGCAGTTAAACAGACATCAGCAACCTGAAATCGAACTTTATGTGAACTTTATACTTAGTCCCAGTTCGCATGGCTTTTACCCATTCATTCATTCATTCATGAGATTATTCTGAACAGCAGCAGGACACATGAAGACATAGGCCCTCATTTATCAACCTAACGTAGAAACCAGCGCAGATATGAGTGCAGAAATCATCTTACGACCGGCTTCATGTGTGATTCATGAAACATTCGTATCACACCAATCAGAGTGTAAGAATGGTCGTACATTGATAAAGG
This sequence comes from Perca flavescens, assembly GCF_004354835.1. Classification (NCBI taxonomy): domain Eukaryota; kingdom Metazoa; phylum Chordata; class Actinopteri; order Perciformes; family Percidae; genus Perca; species Perca flavescens. The sequence goes on along the minus strand of NC_041333.1, from coordinate 36,994,469 downwards.
CAGCGGCTGCAAAGGATCGTAATTTAAATATCACGCCCCAATATATTCTCGGTTTTGAGGCCTCGCCCCTGCAATTTACGACATGGCGAGACGTAATCCGGCTTTCAGAGGTGGAGATTGAAACCCTGATATCTCTGGTTCATTTGCACTAACATGTGTACTATTTGGCAGCCTGAACACTGGTATTAAAGGCTGTAGAAAGAAATCGGGATGAAAAGAGATCACTGATGTGGTCAACAGTGTTGCCGTAGTAAATTGACTCCAGCTGAAGTTTATTTAATTTAATTTATACACCCTTGACATATGTATGCTATAGTCCTAATAGTAATACAGGCTTATATTGCAATCTCTTAGACCTACATGTAGGTGTACCTATATTTAAATAAACACACGGTAGCGGAGTTTATGCAGTGTCTTTTATTTTAGTTTTAGTTTTTTTCATGAGTCCGAACGAGGTTGTGAGGAAGCTGCTGTGAGGAAGAGTGCGTGTCCTCCATCCCCCATGCTGGATCCCCACCCCGACCCTGTCTCCTGACAGCAGAGGGGCTGGAAAAACAAGCCGAAATAACTTGGTCAATGGCAGAAATAAATCGTTCACTTGTGGCCATTAACGACACTTTAAAAGAGAAACAAAAACCTGAAGAATAAATAAAAATGTTGTGCATCGTCATGTTTCCTGAGTATCATTGCCAAACATAACACTATAGCTTTTTCTGCCGTGTATAGTAGGGTCCCCCCACCGTGACGCAAGACCGAGCCATCTGCCCTTAATCAATCCGATGGAGCGCTCCACTGTGGCCCGTGCGCGTACGTGTGCACTGATGTACCAGCGTAGAGGTCTTCTAAAAGAGCCAGATCTGCCATTGCTGATAAGTGATCAACTGATGACTTCTCCTTCTCCTGTTAAACTGATTATATGCTGCACTGCAAGTCCACACTGACTCAAAAACTTGCATACACGAGTTCAGACCAGACGTGAGATTTTATTGTAGCCTACGCTCACGTTCAAATTGATAAATGCCGAGCTTTGCGTAGGAATCAGCATACGCCCGTCCTACGCCTGTTTTAGGTCAAACGCACGTTTCATAAATAAGGGCCATTGTGTGTTTTCATACATGGAAACAGGTGGCACCTCATGACTTTTTATCTAATCTAGACAAATAATACTGACGCATGAATGCGTTGTGAGTGTCACTTTTCCCTGATTAATTTAGATTCTCGATAAAGTTACCTGCGAGAGTGAGATGGAGCGGCCGGCTCTCAGAAGAGAAGTTATGGGAGAAAACGTAGAGGTGATAAACACAGCGGTACTCCCCTCGGTGGGTGGAGTCTGCAGCAGAGAACAGGAAGTGGGCCGAGTGATTGACAGCTGGCAGGGTGTAGTTCTTCTGTTCTGGGTCGGAGGTGTTGAAGATGAGCTGGAAGGAGCCTCCTGGGTACTGTGGCAGGATGGAGCAGTTGATGGTGAAGTCGGAGCCCATGAGCACTTGCAACCCCTGCTGCGTGGCCTCAGAAACCCCGTCAATGTGGGTAGAGAAGGAGATGTTTGGCTGAGCCAGCAAATCTGTGGACACAGTGGATTAAAAATGAAGACCACATATCAAGAATATAAAACTCTACCATGATCATCTTTATTTGTTTTGTTGAAGTGATAAACACTGAGCAAAGTAAAACGTGTTTCATCCAGGGGCGGACGTTGTAAACATTCGGGGCTCAGCTCTAATCTGGGGGGGTAGGTCCTTGGGTATGCTCCATTTACAGCAGCTATATACACTATTTTTTAAAGCCATTTGATAAAAGACTCCCTAAGACTCTGTAAATCATTTGAGAAAAAACATGAAAGTTGCCAAAGAAAAGAACCATCCTATAAAGCCTACATACTGTTTTATATCTAATTGTTCTTAAACTGTCTTCCTGAACCAGAACAAAACAACTCCTGCCACAAGAAAAGTGACAAAACTTGTCTGATGTTACTATTTGGGAAGTTACATAACATACTGTAGATAGGATGGGGATTTGGACTAAGGCAATATTTCCTTTTAACTGCTTTGACCAGTATGAATGACTAGATGGTTCGCAGCGCCGTTTACACCATCCCGACCGCGCTGACCGGATAAGATGACAGGATTTGTTTATTAGCAAAAGAAAGCAAAAGTTAAGAATGTTACTGTCACTGTTTAAGGTTACCTGAGCAGACCACCTCCAGGTTGATGGGGATTTTCAAGGAACTTGTTAATGATAAACACTCCCTTACTAGCCAATCAGACTGAACACAAGAATGATTAATCTTCCACACAGGTGTTCTTCTAGAGCTGCTGATGTTTGTGGAAACAGCAGAACCACAGTCCAGCCGTTTACACACTGCAGATGATAACTTCTGGACCCATTCAGAATCCCAGTCAATCACTGGTCTCCACTGTCCCTGTTGTTTCATCTCTGGCGTACCAGCACAGCTACTGGCTCCTCCTGACAACCTGACAGGCTCTGAACGGAGACACCAGAATAATTAATCATACGTTTGGTAACACTTTATTTGAAGGGTGTGCATTAGAGTGACATGACACCATCATGAACATGATTTGTCATTAGGTCAATTATTAGAGACCCAACAATTTCTACAAGAGCAAACATTTGGTATGAAAGACTTCTTTTTAACAGCCAGGAACCTCAGACAGAACCTATCTCTTGGTGGGCGGCCATTTGCCTCAACCGGTTAGAGAGAAAGAGATTCAGAAAGATGACTCATAATAATTATAAAAGTGGGTATAATGGAATAGCATGATAAAGAGTGGCAATTATAGTAACAGTAAAGATATAAGAACTAGGACTAATAATAATAGCAGTAGAAGTGCAGGGCGTAGAAGGCCAACAATCAGGACCATGGCAGCAGCTGCAGACACGATCCAGGTGTTAACCACAATCCAAGGAAATCTGTGAGACGAGACAGCACAAGGGCTCTGGGCAAGAATCTAAGTTAGTAACATGAATTAATGGGACATGAATGCACAGAGAGAGAGGAGGAGAGAGGAGCTCAGTGCATAGGCGTAAATCAAACCTGGCCAGTGCAATAACAGTTAATTTACATAAATAAAGACATTTGCGCCATAAATTGATGCGGAAAAAATCACCAGAATGCAGAAAATGAAGTGTTTGACATTAATTTCAAATCGACAGAACACAAACATCTTAAACTTTTTAAACTTTGCATTAAAAAGTCATATTTTACCGAATGACACCTAATGACATTAGGGTGGGAAATTACCTTGTAATTGTGTACTTGTACCACAGTGGCTGGTGGATGCCCAATTTTACCAGCCACTAAAGCAGCCAATAAAATTTATAAAAGAAAGTGCACTAGCATATTTTGATTATTTTTTTTATTATTAATACATATTTTATTATAGGCAAATAAAAAGTGATGTGAAAAAAAGCCTGCGAGACCATGGTTAAATTGTGTTTTGTCAATCATAATCTATAGTAATTGTAGGCCTACATGTTTAATGAACAGAAAGAATGATGACTCATCTCTTAAGCTGCTTACACACCAACCAGACGGCCGACCCTCGGCAGAAAAGGTCTCGTCCCTGAGGTCCAAAAAACTGCCTCGGGACACACTGAGGCGACACCGACTTGAGAAATGTAATACGTCTCCATAGAAGCAGGCAGCGCTACTCTGTATTGTTGCCCAAGAAATGAAAACCGGCAGCTGATTGGACAAACGCGTCACATGGTTTGTTTTCTCCGGAAATTCAAAGCCAGACTGTCATGGCAGCTCATTCAGAATACGATCTCATATTGTTCTAAAATAGTTCACTAAAACATGTTTCTGAAAACATTTTAAGCGAGAAATAGGCCATGCAGATGCTGAATCTGTCTTCATTTTAGATCAACAAAGGTCAGTTTAAAAGATTTTCATCAGATTTTGAGACTCTAGTCACCTCAATCCGCTCCCCATTTCCGAGTCCCGACTGCCCTGCCGCTGACTGAACATGTCAGGTCGGCCAAAATGAACGCCGATGGCCCCTCAGACTGATGACGGCACGGACCACACCAAACAGACTCGAGTCACCGACCTCGCCAGACTGTCCAACGGCCGATAATCTCCTTGGTGTGTCAGCACCTTTAAACAGTCCCTCCAGGATTTAGCGGCTTTTTTTTAGATTGTTGCGGCCCAAAACGGGATTTTGCGGGAGCTTTTGTAAAAAATTGCGATAAAAGTTGTGAAGTCTTTTGTATTTTTGTTGCAATGAAGTTGCAAGAGACAGTGAAAGTTTATTTTTTGTATAGTTCTTTAAAAATAAAAAGGAAACTTATTTTGGAGGGAATAAAATTACTCTAGTGTTCCTAGTAACCTTTCCAAAAAGGCTCAGGATGCTGCAAATATTTATATAATATGAAAATGGCTGGTGGATTTAAGACAAAAAATTATAATTTATTGAATAAATAAATTTGAACATTTCTGTCAGTGGCATGTTGATCTTTGCATTGTTAGTTTATTTCCTAACCTGGCCTGGGACACCCATTCATACGGTTTGATAAAGGACTAACTTATTTATCATTTCACTTACAATAACAAGTGTAGCTGTACTCAATTTAAGTCATTCTGTACGTCTCATCTCCGATTTTTCCTACATCCACCGTGTGTGTGTGTGCGTGCGTGCGTGCGTGTGTCGCGGGGGGGACTGAGCAGCAGAGAGCAGACAGGATTAAAACAGCAGCAGCTTTCAGCGACTGAAAAATCGTTACAGCGAACATTGAAGTTTAATACAGGTTGGCAGGACAGTCTGAAATGTTTTGCACGATCTTTGGCTGTTGTTTTTGTCAATGCGCCACTTGTTCCAAAAGTACATTTTGTTCTTTACTTCGCCCTCAACAGTTTCCATAGCTGCTGCTGACTCCGCGGAGGGCCTCTTAATACCGGGGATATGTCGCCACATTTTTTTAACCGATAATTTTCGTTTCGTCTGAATCTCAGCTCAGCTACATGGTGTCACGCACTAGCGCTGAAAACTACTCAACAAAAGTCTGGAGTTGACGGAAATATGTGTGGTCAAAGCCCTGGCTGTGAACGGTATCATTTCCTATAAGTTCTTCACAATAAAAGTCCTCAGTTATTTTTGTATTTGAATGTTTTTATTATGAAGCAGCAAAATCTGGAAATGTTGGGGATTCATTAGCAGTAACATAACGCGACTCCTATAAGCATTGTGCATTGTTACTTAGCAACAGCCTTCTTTGACAAAAGCTGTCCAATTCTTTACAAGGAATGTTTTACAAACCACCCGCCACTGTGGCTGGTATACAAAGCAAAGTCACCTGCCACTTTGAAAAAGTACCGGCCATTGGCTGGTGGCGGGTGCTAATTTCCCACTCTGGCTGTCATGTCAGTCTTCAAATAAAATGTTACTGTTAATTCAAAGCTACAGCTCCTCTACTCTACCTGAGCAGGTGAGTCCAACAGCTTTGCCAGAAGAGCAGGTGTTTCTATCTGAGCTCTCACAGCCCAGCAGAGCAGACTCATGGCCTCTACACTGGAACTCTTTGGTCCACACTGGAGCCTCCATGTCTTCATAGAGCGCCCCCTGGAGGACTGAAGGAGACCCACAGCCAAGCTCCCTGCAGACCACCTCTGCATCCTGCAGGTCAAAGTCATCTTCACACACTGAGGACCACGACTGGGTAGACTGTTTAGACTTCACCTCCAGTCTGCCTGAACACAGACTAGTCCCGTTCACCAGCCTGACAGAGTCTGGAGAAGAGAGAGAGAGACAGAGAGAGAAAGAGAAAGAAAGGCAGTCATTTTTTGTTTTACTAAAACCTTCCCCAATGTTCAGGAAAAAAGGGAAGTTCTCTGCGCTTCTGCAGAACACAACAATCCGCTGCAACCAAGGCAGGACACAACAGTATAAAATAGCAAAAAATTGCCGGTGCAACACAGATGTCTTCTTACTTGATGGTTTTATTTCTTAAGGTGCATAACAGTGACTAACGTTTCGATGTAAGACTACATCTTCATCAGAGTCCTTGGAGATAATGGGCAATGAAGCCCTTAATAAGAATCATTAACAGGTGTGATTGTACACAGGAGGGGCGGTGACAATCTGAAGATACACCCATCTCAACCAAGGTGTTACACTCAATAATCAGTCATTAAAGGGCAAATGCCCAAAAACCGGTAAAAAGTGAATACAAACAAACATAAAAATGTAAAAATGTTCACAGTGCAATGGGACTAAAAGTATATTCATCTTAGATACTATACTTAAACATACTTTGACATTAGAGAAAGCAAGTCAGATTAAATTCTTCATTTAAACCTAGAGGTTCTAAAGTGCCAAGTCTATGTATCCAAAACGCTTTCCTGCATAGGAGTTTATTAATGATATCAACACCCCTGGATGGGGGTGTGATTTTCTCAATTCCCCAGAACCTCAGTGATGCAGGGGAGCCATGATTGGCCTGCTTATAATGCCTCGCCATGGCATAAGTTATGTTCTGGGTGCAAATAGCTGTCTTATGTTCAGATATCCTTAGTTTGAGCTGACGTTTTGTTTGACCTTTAGAAGATACATTACATGTGTACTGTTGAAATTAATAAATGAAGAGATGGAATATTTCTTGCCAGTGCGGGGATGTGAAAATTCCTTCGCACTGGTTGAATTAGAGCATTGCGCGCAATTACCACATTTATAGAAACCCAGGGGTGGGTTGGAAAGCCAAGTAGTCGGAAATGGGTTGAGCATGTCTGAATGGACCAATCGGTCACAAATGTGACCGGCACGCCTCAATACAAACCTGGGCTGATCCAACTTTGATGTAATGTCCTTAAAACAAGTCAAAATGAGGCTCAGTAGTGTGTGTGGCCTCCACGTGCCTGTATGACCTCCCTACAACACCTGGGCATGCTCCTGATGAGGTGGCGGATGGTCTCCTGAGGGATCTCCTCCCAGACCTGGACTAAAGCATCCACCAACTCCTGGACAGTCTGTGGTGCAACGTGGCGTTGGTGGATGGAGCGAGACATGATGTCCCAGATGTGCTCAATTGAATTCAGGTCTGGGGAACGGGTGGGCCAGTCTATAGCATTAATGCCTTCCTCTTGCAGGAACTGCTGACACACTCCAGCCACATGAGGTCTAGCATTGTCTTGCATTAGGAGCAACCCAGGACCAACCGCACCAGCATATGGTCCCACAAGGGGTCTGAGGATCTCATCTCGGTACCTAATGGCAGTCAGGCTACCTCTGGCGAGCACATGGAGGGCTATGCGGCACCCCAAAGAAATGCCACCCCACACCATTACTGACCTACCGCCAAACCGGTCATGCTGGAGGATGTTGCAGGCAGCAGAACGTTCTCCACGGCGTCTCCAGACTCTGTCACGTCTGTCACATGTGCTCAGTGTGATCCTGCTTTCATCTACGGAGCACAGGGCGCCAGTGGCGAATTTGCCAATCTTGGTGTTCTCTGGCAAATGCCAAACGTCCTGCACGGTGTTGGGCTGTAAGTTAAACCTCCACCTGTGGACAGTAGGGCCCTCATACCACCCTCATGGAGTCTGTTTCTGACCGTTTGAGCAGACACACGCACATTTGGGGCCTGCTGGAGGTCATTTTGTAGGTCTCTGGCAGTGCTCCTCCTACTCCTCCTTGCACAAAGACGGAGGTAGCGGGCCTGCTGCTGGGTTGTTTCCCTCCTACGGCCTCCTCAACGTCTCCTGATGTACTGGCCTGTCTCCTGGTAGTGCCTTAATGCTCTGGACGCTACGCTGACAGACACAGCAAACCTTCTTGCCACAACTCGCATTGATGTGCCATCCTGGATGAGCTGCACTACCTGAGCCACTTGTGTGGGTTGTAGACTCCGTCTCATGCTACCACTAGAGTGAAAGCACCGCCAGTGTAAAAAAGGCCATTCCCTGAGCATGCATTCCCATTATGTATCCACTGTGTCTGATCACACGCTCTGCATGTGCACTCTCTGTTCCCACCCTGACAACGGCCCCTGAACGCAGCAGCGAATGAGAAGCACGGAGGAGCAGACATCAGCTGGACTTGAGTTTAGATTGCGGCGATTTTTGACGGACAGTTTCTTTTCCGTGTGTGCGTCCATGGAAATGTAAGTTTAATTGTTGTGTTAGGTAACACACCGTCAGTGTTTATTAGCCGTGAATGTATTTAGGTTTCTGTTAGCTTACAACAGGATTCAGAGCTAGCCGCTAGCTTGTAATAGTCTGTTTAACTGTTCTACATTTAATAGCTATTGTTTTCTATGCTGTGCACTGAATATTTCGGTTGTTTATTTAGTTTAAATGCTTGTTATAATTCTTATGACTGTCATTTACATAGGTTACATGAATGCCATGTGCTTGCTAATCTTTAATTGATAGCTCATTGCAGTCCAGTTACTATTGTTAGCCATTAACATTGCTCTGTGCATGCTATTTGTAGCTGGCTATGTTTTAGCTTAGGTTTGCCTTTGCTATTGGTCTGTAACTATTCTTTCTAAACAGTCTGTATTGCTGTGCTTTGTTGTTACAGAACCACACACGCACAGAAACACAAGCCTATTTGTTTATATAAACCATCTAAACTGCAACCCTGGACTCTGCATCTCCTTTCTCCCCACACTCTCACCTGAACGTTGGAATAGTGTCCTGACCCGACACCCTGAAGCGATTGCTGCCACACCTATTAACCCATATTTACACCTTCTATCATACAATTTTGGTCCTTCGAGCCGGATCCAGCAACTGCGTCAGTCCAAGATGTTCAGGCCAGATGAAAGAGACTCAGAAAGAGATGTGGACCGCCCACGCAGACAGAGCCACCTACCATCATACCTTCAGGACTATGAGGTCAGTTACCCTATCAGGCATCGCAGTCCAGTGGATGAGCAGGCCAGACATGCTATCACTGCTGATGTTTTAGGATGTATTCGTAGCATGAAAGAGGACAATGACAAACTGCGTAAAGATGTGCAACGCCTTACAGACATGATCTCCAGCTCTCCTGCACTAGCTCCTTCATATGTCATGTCACGGCCCAGACAACTTGAGGATCATGGGACATCATACACACCTGCACCCATTAGTAAACTGACGGCACATAGTGGTCATCAGGACCCACGTCAGAGTGAAAATGCTCTACAGGTGCAATTCAGTGATGAGTCTTCTTCCCCACAATACCGCCAACATGACCCGATTACAGAGCTTAGCGACAGTCTAAAGGGAGCAGGTCTGTCCAGTCATCAGCATGCAGTATCTTCTCCATTAGCTTCTGGTGAGTCAACCCCTTGCTACAAAGACGCCTTTCAGCGAACACCAGAAGCCAGATCGTCCCCCATGCCTCGAGGTTTGATGACCGTAGACCCACCGCCGCCGCCGCAACACCAAGAAGACACACACTGCTCTCCAACTGGTGCTGTTCAGCGTCAGTCCGCTATCAGCTATCATCCTCATAGTGGCGCTACATCAAGTACACCTGATGTTAGGACTCGTTCTTTGCCTAATGATGCCTATCGTTGCCCTGATGACAGCTACAGCCCTCCCTATGATGCTACGTACCATCGGCGTGATGACAAGTTCCGCCCACTTCCTGTTGATACTTATCGTCGCTATGACAACAGCCACATTTACCCTGCTGAGTCATACCGACAACCTAGTCTGCAAGCCCAACGTAATGACCCCCCCTATTGGGAAGGTGGCAGGAATCACCCTTCAGATCGGAGAGGCTATCCTGAGGATCGCTATCGTTCTGCTAATGGCTATGACACCTATTATGGCCTTGATGGTCAGTACCAGCATTGGAATGAGCGTTTCCCAGATGATCGATATTATGACTACCTGCACCCAGCAGAGCGGCCTCAGGCTCGACCCCCTTTGGCAGACACCCACATGTGGAGACATATAGCGGACCTAAGCCGACAATCCCGACCTCAAACACGAGGACCCACGTGAGTTAGCAAGATTGAAGCTCGCGTTGGACAACATCCTCCCACCTGATGCTTCAGAACGCTTTAAGTTCCAGATACTGACTGACCACCTGAAGTGTGAAGAAGCACTGCTAATTGCTGATTCATACAGTAACGGCCTGTTCCCATTCAGCGATACCATGAGGGCACTCACCGAAATGTACGGTCAACCTCAACTGCTGGCCTTGAAGCGAATCTCTAATTTGATGGATGGACCAAACATCAAGAGTGGTGACATTAAAGCCTTCAAGTCATTTGCCCTCCAAGTCCGTGCATTAGTGGGCATGTTGCACCAGTTGGGAGGCCAGGGCTGGTCAGAGTTAAGATGTGGCTCACACGTATCTCGCCTCTTAGCTAAGTTGCCACACAACCTAAGAGCCAACTTCCAGACATTGGGAGCTAGCCTTTTGGGAGTCCTCCTTCAATTCAGGGAACACCCAATCGCCATCAGCAGTGACATTAAAGGGATGTTCCACCAGGTTCGTCTGCTGGAAGAAGACAGACCGTTCCTACGTTTCCTGTGGCGCGACATGAAGGTAGATGAAGAACCGACGGTCTACGAGTGGCAAGTGCTTCCATTCGGGACCACATGTAGCCCATGTTGTGCTATCTTTGCACTCCAAGCACATGTCCAGAGGCACACTGAGCCAGGAGAAGATGCTGGTCTGTCAATAGAACGCTGTTTTTATGTTGACAACTGTTTGCAGAGTCTTCCCTCCAAAGAGCAATCTAAAACGTTGGTCAACAGACTGCATTCCCTCCTCATGGCGGGTGGATTTGAACTGCGGCAATGGGCTAGCAATGTGCCCACAGTCATTGACAATATACCTGAAGAGTCTAGGTCAGAGAGCAGCATCCTCTGGTTCAACCAGGAGATGGCTGACCCCCAAGAGCGTACTCTCGGACTCGTATGGCATTGCAAGTCTGATACACTGCATTACAAGCATCACCAGAGTGAAAGTCCAGAGCCCACCATGCGCAACATCTATCGACTGCTCGCTCAACAGTACGACCCTCTCGGATTTATCATTCCATACACCACGAGAGCCAAGGTCATCGTGCAACGTCTCTGGGACAAGAAAAGAGGATGGGACGATCCTCACCTACCAGAAGACCTTCTCCAAGCCTGGCAGTTGTGGGAAAGTGAGCTTCCCCAGCTGGCACAGATCACTCTGCCAAGATGTTACACTGACCACAGTTGGAATTGCAGCAACAGCAGTCGCAGCATTCACATGTTCTGTGACGCCTCTGAGCGTGCGTATGGGTCTGTGGCGTACCTGCGTACCGAAGGGGACAGAGGAGAAGTCTATGTTGCCTTCTTGGCTGCAAGATCAAGAGTCGCGCCTAAGAAGCAGCTTTCAATCCCCAGGCTGGAACTGTGTGGAGCCCTCACAGGAGCGCAGTTAGCTTAAGTTCTTAAGAGAGAGCTCACCCTTGACATCCAGGAGGTGGTGTACTGGACAGACTCAACCACAGTACTTAACTGGCTTCAGTCAGATTCATGCCGGTATAAAGTGTTTGTGGGAACCAGAGTTGCAGAAATACAAGAGCTGTCTGACCCTACAGCCTGGCGCTATATTGATTCAGCAACCAATCCTGCTGATGATATTACAAGAGGGAAAACACTGACTCAGCTTGCTGGAGAGAATCGCTGGAGTAAAGGGCCACCTTTCCTTCAGTTGTCGGCCAAGCATTGGCCGAAGGCACCAGAGGGAGACACTACAGAAGAGGTAGAAGAGCTGAGGAAGACAACGTTCAGCGGTCTGCTCACAGGAACAACAAGTCCTACGATACCTGATGCTCAGCAGTTCAGCACATATCAGGAACTCCTGCAAGCTACTGCACAGTTGCTCCACGGGGCAACTGATAGCACCACTCAGCCTGCCGCCGATGACTACTCTAAAGCCGAGTTGGCCCTCTTGAGACATGCTCAGATGGAGAGCTTTCCTGAAGAGTTTACACTAATCAAGTCAGGAAAGACCATACCGACAAGCAGCAGATTGCTTACCCTTGCTCCCGAATACAATGAGTCTTCTGACCTGATCCGAGTTGGAGGTAGACTCCGTAGGTTTAACAGCCTGAGCCCGGATGTTCTGCACCCCGTCCTTCTAGCCCCCACTCACCCAGTCACAAAGCTCCTAATCCAGCACTGTGATAAGCAGTTGCATCACCCTGGAGCTGAACGTGTCTTCGCTGAGCTGCGCAGGAGGTACTGGATATTGAGAGGTAGAGAAGCAGTGAGGAGGCATCAACATAACTGTCCTGAGTGCAGGAAGTGGAGAGGCCAACCAGTGGTCCCGAGAATGGCAGATTTGCCCCCCTCAAGTTTGAGGCTTTTTCGACCTGCCTTCTTTTCAACAGGGGTGGATTGCTTCGGCCCTATGCTCGTCAAAATAGGCAGACGAACTGAAAAAAGATGGGGCATCCTGTACAAGTGTCTTACCACGAGGGCAGTCCACCTCGATCTGCTGGCGAATATGGACTCTAATTCCTTTCTAATGTCCCTCAGACGCTTCATTGCTCGTAGGGGAAAGCCCTTTGAGCTTTTATCAGATCAAGGCACCAACTTCAAAGGAGGAAGTAGAGAGCTGCATGAAGCATTCAATACCCTGGAGCCTGCCCTCAGAGATCTGCTAGCAGCAGAACAGATCCGGTTCCGCTTCAATCCACCCGGAGCTCCCCACTTTGGTGGGTCGTGGGAAAGAGAGGTGCGATCGGTGAAGACAGCCCTCCGAACCACACTAGGAGCTCAAACTGTGCCCGAGGAAGTGTTGATGACTGTCTTGATTGAGGTGGAGAGCATCCTCAACTCTAGGCCCCTGGGCTATGTCTCCACGGACATTGCAGACCCGGATCCTGTTACACCCAACTCCTTGTTGATGGGGCGGCCGGACTCCTCCCTGCCACAAGTCGTCTACCCAGAGACAGAACTGCTTAGTCGCAAAAGGTGGAGACATACTCAAGTCCTAGCCGATCATTTCTGGAGACACTTCATACAGCATTTCTTGCCCACCTTGCAAGCACGACAGAAATGGAATATTGATGAAGAGGACATCACCATTGGGACGGTAGTTCGCATTGTAGATCAGCAGGCTCCAAGGGCTCTGTGGCAGGTAGGAACCGTGAAGACTGTCATACCTGGAGCAGACGGCCGTGTGAGGACTGCGGTTGTCCAAGTGAAGGATCGTACCTACACTCGCCCAGTTGCACGGCTCATCAGACTGCCTGCTTTCCCCCGTGATGCTGCCGAGCCATAATGGACCTTGAAAACAAATTTGCATACCAAATTTGGGGGCGGCTGTAAAAAAGGCCATTCCCTGAGCATGCATTCCCATTATGTATCCACTGTGTCTGATCACACGCTCTGCATGTGCACTCTCTGTTCCCACCCTGACAACGGCCCCTGAACGCAGCAGCGAATGAGAAGCACGGAGGAGCAGACATCAGCTGGACTTGAGTTTAGACTGCGGCGATTTTTGACGGACAGTTTCTTTTCCGTGTGTGCGTCCATGGAAATGTAAGTTTAATTGTTGTGTTAGGTAACACACCGTCAGTGTTTATTAGCCGTGAATGTATTTAGGTTTCTGTTAGCTTACAGCAGGATTCAGAGCTAGCCGCTAGCTTGTAATAGTCTGTTTAACTGTTCTACATTTAATAGCTATTGTTTTCTATGCTGTGCACTGAATATTTCGGTTGTTTATTTAGTTTAAATGCTTGTTATAATTCTTATGACTGTCATTTACATAGGTTACATGAATGCCATGTGCTTGCTAATCTTTAATTGATAGCTCATTGCAGTCCAGTTACTATTGTTAGCCATTAACATTGCTCTGTGCATGCTATTTGTAGCTGGCTATGTTTTAGCTTAGGTTTGCCTTTGCTATTGGTCTGTAACTATTCTTTCTAAACAGTCTGTATTGCTGTGCTTTGTTGTTACAGAACCACACACGCACAGAAACACAAGCCTATTTGTTTATATAAACCATCTAAACTGCAACCCTGGACTCTGCATCTCCTTTCTCCCCACACTCTCACCTGAACATTGGAATAGTGTCCTGACCCGACACCCTGAAGCGATTGCTGCCACACCTATTAACCCATATTTACACCTTCTATCATACAGCCAGCATTCAAAAGTGACCAAAACATCAGCCAGGAAGCATAGGAACTGAGAAGTGGTCTGTGGTCACCACCTGCAGAACCACTCCTTTATTGGGGGTGTCTTGCTAATTGCCTATAATTTCCACCTGTTGTCTATTCCATTTGAACAACAGCATGTGAAATGTATTGTCAATCAGTGTTGCTTCCTAAGTGGACAGTTTGATTTCACAGAAGTGTGATTGACTTGGAATTACATTTCGTTGTTTAAGTGTTCCCTTTATTTTTTTGAGCAGTGTATCTTTGAGTGTAGGGTCACTCTTAAGAACATGCCAGTGCTTGCGAATAACGTTTTTCATTCTTCCTGCTTCTGGAGTATAGCCGGTCGAAAAAAATACACTGGTTGTTGTTTGTGACTTTGTTTTTTTTCTTCAAAAGTGAGACGCGATCTGTACTTAGAGCTCTGTCCCATTCTTTTGTAATGTCAGATTTATCATAACCTCGTTGTTCAAAATGGTGTGCTAAACCCAACCTCTTTTTTTCACACGCATGTGACGTTCTTGCAATAGCACGGCACGTTCTCGCGATGTATGTTTACATCCGCTGTATACAGTGTAGACATACACGCGGATAGCTCAAATTCTGTACAGATAACACACCATTTGGGTTTAGAAAAGTGGCAATTACATTTACGCAAAGTGATGATGGCATGTTGCAACCACCAAATCACCGGCTTTGGGCACTTTTTCTCTCTGAGTTGAAGTTTTTTCAACTCAAGGCGTTCATGGCACTCCTGAAAAAATGCAAGGCGCATAGAGCAGAAAAATATGAGGCACTCAGCAACGCAAAAGGACCAAGCAAAACTCTTCACTTTTCTTGAAAAAGCCGCCCAAGGCTGAAAACATAAAATGCCAACCATAACATAAAATGTCCAACGTATCAGGCCTCTCATGAACCATACAGCTGTAGGTAACACATACACTGCTGCTGTATCAAAGCGTTGTGGACTGCTTATGGAAAAGGTTGGGGTGAATGGGTGGGTCATAAAACACAGCACTTTCATATTATAAATGGCTCGTCTTAAGGAAAGCTCATTGTGGGACTGGCTATAGTGGCTGTAATTCTGCACCAAGGCTAAATTTCGGGAAAGAGACTTCAGATACAGTATTAGTGGACCACCAAGGCCTATATAAAAGCATCAAAAAAGCAACATGTCATAGGACCTTTAATTCTGAGTCGGGTACATACAGCCGTAGTTCTCTATTGCTGGCTGAATAAGATAACTTACTCAATGCTGCCTTTTCATTTCCCATAAACCTATGCATTGCTATATGCTTCTGCAACCATGTGGCACTGTCTGATGGAATGTAAAACTAAGCTCTTATTGTTGATGACATCTCCTGGATCTACTGTAGCTTGGATGGTACCTCATTTGGATGTGCTTTGAACAAAAGCATCTGTGAAATGTAAATGCAAGCGAAAACACTGAGATTAACGTTAAAGCTGAAGTATTGCTTGGTGTGGTGTTACCTGCACAATTGATCTCCAGGTTGGAATGGGAATGGTAAGACTTTGTTAATATACACTCCCTAACTGCAGACTTGGATTGAAGACAAGTTGAGCTAATCCACCATATTCCTGTGTAGAACTTCCTCTTTTTCCTCCTTGTTGAAACAGCAGACCCACAGTCAAGATGTCTACACACTACATCTGCTGCCTTTAGATTCCAGGCAGAATCATCATCAACATCCACTTTACTCCACTTTCCGTCTTTCTTTATCTCCAGTCCACCGGCACAGCGACTGGATCCTCTCACCAACTGGAAATTATCGGGCTCTGAGCAGAGAAGAGTAATTGGTAAAAATAGATCATGCTACATTTATCAAAATAGAAACTCAATTCGAAGCTACAACTCCTCTACTCTACCTGAACAGGTGAGTCCGGCAGCTTTGCCAGAAGAGCAGGTGTTTCTATCTGAGCTGTCACAGTCCAGCAGAGCAGACTCATGGCCTCTACACTGGAACTCTTTGGTCCACACTGGAGCCTCCATGTCTCCATAGAGCGCCCCCTGGAGGACTGAAGGAGCCCCACAGCCAAGCTCCCTGCAGACCACCTGTGCATCCTGCAGGTCAAAGTCATCTTCACACACTGAGGACCACGACTGGGTAAGCTTCACCTCCAGTCTGCCTGAACACAGACTAGTCCCGTTCACCAGCCTGACAGAGTCTGAAGAAGAGAGAGAGACAGACATAGAAAGAGAAAGAAAGACAGAACAACATGCAGACAGAGAATTGACAGTGTATAAAAGTATGGCATTGCAAAATAACACTAACACCTTACAATACAATGGCGCTGCCAGTTCCCTGTTTTTGTCATTCTTGCTAGCCAACCACCAAATCACCGGCTTTGGGCATTTTTCTCTCTGAGTTGGTTTTTTTCAACTCAAGGCATTCAGGGCACTCCTGCGAAAATACAAGGCGCACAGAACAGAAAAATATGAGGCGCTCAGCAGCGCGAAAGCAGCGAGCACAACGCTTGACTTTTCTTGAAAAAGCCGCCCAAGGCTGATAAAACGCGCTATGTCTGATCGGGGCCTTATGTCGCCCAACCAGAACATAAAATGTCCAACTTCTCAGGCCGATCATGAACCATACAGCTCTAAGTAACACATAGACTGCTGCTGTATCAATGCTCTGTGGAATGCTTAGGGAAAAGGTCGGGGTGGGTGGGTGGGTCATAAAACACAGCGCTTTCATATTCATATTGAACAGCCAAATCTGATTCAGCTGACTTAATTCTGAGTCGGGTACATACAGCCGTAGTTTTCCATTGCTGGCTGAATAAGATAACTTACTCAATGCTGCCTTTTCATTTCCCATAAATCTATGCATTGCTGCATGCACCTGTAACCATGTGGCACTGTCAGATGGAATGTAAAACTAAGCTCTTATTCTTGATGACATCTCCTGCATCTACTTTGGATGGTACCTCGTTTGGATGTGATTTGAACAAAAGCATCTGTGAAATGTAAATGCGAGCGAAAAGACTGAGATTACAGTTATAGCTGAAGTATTGCCTGGTGTGGTGGTACCTGCACAGTTGATCTCCAGGTTGGAACGGGAGGTGTAAGACTTTGTTAATATACACTCCCTATCTGCAGACTTGGATTGAAGACAGGTTGATCTAATCATCCATATTTCTGTGTTGAAGTCCATCTCTTTCCACCCTGTTGAAACAGCAGAGCCGCAGTCAAGATGTCTACACACTACATCTGCTGTCTTTAGATTCCAGGTAGAATGATCATCAACATCCACTTTACGCCACTTTCCCACGTTCTTTATCTGCAGTCCACCGGCACAGCGACTGGATCCTCTCGCCAACCGTAAATTACCGGGCTCTGAACAGACAAGAGTAATTGGTAAAAATAGATAATGTCATATTTATCAAAATAAAAACTCAAATCAAAGCTACAGTTCGTCTTCTACCTGAGCAGGTGAGTCCAGCAGCTTTGCCAGAAGAGCAGGTGTTTCTATCTGAGCTGTCACAGTCCAGCAGAGCAGACTCATGGCCTCTACACTGGAACTCTTTGGTCCACACTGGAGCCTCCATGTCTCCATAGAGCGCCCCCTGGAGGACTGAAGGAGCCCCACAGCCAAGCTCCCTGCACACCACCTCTGCATCCTGCAGGTCAAAGTCATCTTCACACACTGAGGACCACGACTGGGTAGACTGGTTAGACTTCACCCCCAGTCTGCCTGAACACAGACTGGTCCCATTCACCAGCCTGACAGAGTCTGGAGAAAAGAGAAAGACAAAGAGAGAGGAAGAAAAACAGAAAAACATGCAGACAGAGATTTGAAAGTGTATAAAAGTAGGGCATTGCAAAATAACACTAACACCTTACAATACAACAGCGCTGCCAGTTGCATATTTTTGTTATTCTTGCTAGGCAACAACCAAATCTCCGGTTTTGGGCACTTTTTCTCTTTGAGTTGAAGTTTCTTCAACTCAAGGCCTTCAGCGCACTCCTGCAAAAAATGCAAGGCGCACAGAGCAGAAAAATATGAGGCACTCAGCAACGCAAAAGCAGCGAGCACAACGCTTTACTTTTCTTGAAAAAGCCGCCCAAGGCTGATAAAACACGCTCTTTCTGATCGGGGCCTTATGTCACTCAACCAGAACATAAAATGTCCAACGTATCAGGCCACTCATGAACCATACAGCTGTAGGTAACACATACACTGCTGCTGTATCAAAGCGCTGTGGACTGCTTAGGGAAAAGGTTGGGGTGGATGGGTGGGTCATAAAACACAGTGCTTTCATGTTCGTATTGAACAGCCAAATCTGATTTAGCTGACTTAATTCTGAGTCTGGTAGATACAGCCGTATTTATCTATTGCTGGCTGAATAAGATAACTTACTCAATGCTGCCTTTTCATTTCCCATAAACCTATGCATTGTTGCATGCATCTGCAACCATGTGGCGCTGTCAGATGGAATGTAAAACTAAGCTCTTATTCTTGATTACATCTCCTGGATCTATTGTAGCTTGGATGGTACCTCATTTGGACGTGCTTTGGACAAAAGCATCTGTGAAATGTAAATGCAAGCGAAAAGACTGAGATTACAGTTATAGCTGAAGTATTGCCTGGCGTGGTGTTACCTGCACAATTGATCTCCAGGTTGGAATGGGAAGGGTAAGACCTTGATAATATACACTCTCCTACTGCAGACTTGGATTGAAGACAAGTTGATCTAATCATCCATGTATCTGTGTTGAAATCCATCTCATTCCTCCCTGTTGAAACAGCAGAGCCGCAGTCAAGATGTCTACACACTACATCTGCTGCCTTTAGATTCCAGGCAGAATCTTCAACATCCACTTTACGCCACTTTCCCTCTTTCTTTATCTCCAGTCCACCGGCACAGCGACTGGATCCTCTCACCAACTGGACATTATCGGGCTCTGAGCAAACAAGAGTAATTGGTAAAAATAGATCATGCCACATTTATCAAAATAGAAACTCAAATCAAAGATACAGCTCTTCTTCTACCTGAGCAGGTGAGTCCAGCAGCTTTGCCAGAAGAGCAGGTGTTTCTATCTGAGCTGTCACAGTCCAGCAGAGCAGACTCATGGCCTCTACACTGGAACTCTTTGGTCCACACTGGAGCCTCCATGTCTCCATAGAGCGCCCCCTGGAGGACTGAACGAGCCCCACAGCCAAGCTCCCTGCAGACCACCTCTGCATCCTGCAGGTCAAAGTCATCTTCACACACTGAGGACCACGACTGGTTAGACTTCACCTCCAGTCTGCCTGAACACAGACTAGTCCCGTTCACCAACCTGACAGAGCCTGAAGAAGAGAGAGAGATAGAGAAAGAGAGACAGAAAAAAAAAATATGCAGACAGAGAATTGAAAGTGTATAGAAGTACGGCATGGCAAAATAACACTGACACCTTACAACAGTGCTGGCAGTTGCGTGTTTTTATTATTCTTGCTAGGCAACCACCAAATCACTGGTTTTGGGCAGTTTTTCCCTCTGAGTTGAAGTCTTTTCAACTCAAGGCATTCAGGGCACTCCTGTAAGAATGCAACTCGCATAGAGTAGAAAAATATGAGGCGCTCAGCAGCGCAAAAGCATTGAGCACAACACTTCACTTTTCTTGAAAAAGCTGCCCAAGGCTGATAAAACGCGCTCTGTCTGATCAAGGCCTTATGTCGCTCAACCAGAACATCAAATGTCCAACGTATCAGGCCACTCATGAACCATACAGCTGTAGGTAACACATACACTGCTGCTGTATCAAAGTGCTGTGGACTGCTTAGGGAAAAGTTCAGGGTGGATGAGTGGGTCATAAAACACAGCGCTTTCATACTCGTATTGAACAGCCAAATATGATTAAGCTGACTTCATTCTGAGTCGGGTACATACAGCCGTAGTTCTCCATTGCTGGCTGAATAAGATAACTTACTCAATGCTGCCTTTTCCAGGGATGGGCGTATCAATCCTGTGGTATCAATAGATCGATATACTCACGCTACTCATTTGGCATTGATTTCCTTAAAAAAATATCGATATAAACTAAAAAATAATAATTGGGGGTGTATGCATCACTTTCAGCTGTTTTAGATTACTTACTTAAATTACTATGTGCCAGGACACCCCTGTACCTGGTGGCGTATTGAGCTGGCCCATGTCATGTGACAGGAGACGAACGAATGAGCGTCAACGTGCGACACAGCCGACAGCGACCAAGGGGGTAAGCTTCGCTTCAGAACTCGAGCCATCATGGCGTCATTTTGTTGCTAACTGGCCATCACCTCCTGTTAGCATTCCGCTGACCGCCATTTTTTTTTTACGTCACTTGACTGCGAATAACGTTACATCTGAAGCGTTTAAAGACTCTATTTGTCCGTTGTTTAGTTCCAAAGAAACACGACAATGTATAAAAGGCTCCATTACCTTGTACCTCACGTTATGGCTCCGTAGCAGACGTTTTTGTAAAAATAGGCTAACGATTGTGTCATAACCAAGTGACTTACTGTCGCATAGTAGAGGAATTACCGTATAGTACAGGAGAAGCTTGCAGGCAGTTTCGACTTACATGAGATGTTTAGGTTTAATTACTAATGTTAACTAGCATGTTAGTGATCAATAATTAGCCTGTGCCCATGTTATATCCTTACATACACCTACAGTCTCCGTATCTGTAAGATTGGGAATGATTGAGATTTCTCTTGGCACAGCTACCAGAAGACTTACAACTTTCAGACACGTTGCTCACGTCACATTCTCTCAGTTGGAGGCTGCGCAGTAAAGCTGGCCATCACCGGAAAAGTGCTTCTAATATCCTTCACTGGTCTCCGTCCAGAGCAACGGGGTTTATTGGTCCATTATATACTGTCTATGACAGCGACACAGCCAAGGCCAGCCCAGCACTACCAGATTGGGCTTTTTTTCTTTTTTTTGAGAAATAAGAAAAGTGAAAATTTTTATGTTTTTGTTCATATTTAATTTATTTCATTAATATTTATGTTATTTATTTTAATTTTAATTTAATTTAATTTAATTGACCATAATACATTTTGTATAAATGGTCTGTATTTGTCTTGTGATTTGTCTTAAATGTAATAATATTTTTACTGACAAAAATTGCCAATAAGAAATTAATGGTATCGGTATCGATATCGATGAAAATGCAAGAAAAAGTATCAGTAGCGTATCGAATCCTAAAAGTGTGGTATCGCCCATCCCTAGCCTTTTCATTTCCCATAAACCTTATGCATTGTTGCATGCATCTGCAACCATGTGGCACTGTCTGATGGAATGTAAAACTAAGCTCTTATTCTTGATGACATCTCCTGGATCTACTGTAGGTTGGATGGTACCTCATTTGGACGTGCTTTGAACAAAAGCATTTATGAAATGTAAATGCAAGCGAAAACACTGAGATTACAGTTATAGCTGAAGTATTGCCTGGTGTGGTGTTACCTGAACAGATGATCTCCAGGTTGTAAATGGAAGTGGAAGACTTTGTTAATATACACTCCCTAACTGCAGACTTGGATTGAAGACAAATTGATCTAATCCACCATATGTCTTTGTACTGGTTCCTCTTTTTCCACCCTGTTGATACAGCAGAGCCGCAGTCAAGATGTCTACACACTACATCTGCTGCCTTTAGATTCCAGGCAGAATGATCATCAGCATCCACATTACGCCACCCTCTCTCTTTCTTCATCTCCAGTTCACCGGCACAGCGACTGGATCCTCTCGCCAACTGGAAATTATCAGGCTCTGAGCAGACAAGAGTAATTGGTAAAAATAGATCATGCCACATTTATTAAAATAGGAACTCAAATCAAAGCTACAGCTCCTCTATTCTACCTGAGCAGGTGAGTCCAACAGCTTTGCCAGAAGAGCAGGTGTTTCTATCTGAGCTGTCACAGTCCAGCAGAGCAGACTCATGGCCTCTACACTGGAACTCTTTGGTCCACACTGGAGCCTCCATGTCTCCATAGAGCGCCCCCTGGAGGACTGAAGGAGCCCCACAGCCAAGCTCCCTGCAAACCACCTCTGCATCCTGCAGGTCAAAGTTCTCTTCACACACTGAGGACCACGACTGGGTAGACTGGTTAGACTTCACCTCCAGTCTGCCTGAACACAGACTAGTCCCATTCACCAGCCTGACAGAGTCTGAAGAAGAGAGTGTGTGAAGAGGACAGACAGACAGAGAAAGACAGAAAAACATACAGAGAATTGAAAGTATATATAAAGTATATGGGATGGCAAAATAACACTGACACATTACAATACAATGAAGATAAACAGCAATAAGACGGTGGGCACTCTGAGTTGAAGTTTTTTCAACTCAAGGCATTTAGGGCACTCCTGCAAAAATGGACGGCACGTAGAGCAGAAAAGTACAAGGAGCTCAGCAACATAAAAGCAGCGAGCAAAACATGTCACTCTCATTGAAAACAATTACAAATATCCACCCAAGGACGCTAAAACGTGCTCTCTGTCTGATCGGGCCTTATGTTGCCAAACCAGAAGTATTTGTACATATTGCTACAAAAAGTTAGTTTTTCCTATCTATTCCACGTTTTTTTGACTGTTTGCACCACATTACCTGCTGCTGTAAAGGAATGCTGTGGGCCGCGTATAGGGGAGGTCAGGGTGAATGTATGGGTCATAAATCAGCGCTTTTGAGTTTGGAGCGGAGTTCGCTTCCATTGGAAAACAAGATTTTCACACAGGAAATGCGTGTTCCTTGGGAGTGTTTTAATCCAAACCATGATCTTTTTCCTTAAATGGGGCGACTCTTCCGAGCTAGTTCAGGCATGCATCTCAATCTGCACTTTTGTATACACTGCCAATATCTCATGTAAACATAATCTGCAGAGAGTGATAAGGTCGGAGTCTGGACACCAAACACAAAATTCTGATATTATAGTAAAAATTTCAATCATGAGTCATTTTGGTACCTAAACTTAACTTTTCATTTTTTTGTCGTCTAAACTTAATTCTAATGTCTGCCAAAATGACCAGCAACTCGGGTGCCCTGTACCCTGCTCAAAGTCCCCTTTATCAGGTAAACTGAACTACCAACTACTGCTTATTTGACGGAGCTCTGTATCGGCTACCTACAACTTCCACCTGACATCACAGAGCTCAGTAGCAGGGTTTTATTACTACATGTGGCAAATTATTACATAATGCCAGTGTTATTACATAATGAAGTATAAATGCATTACATTTTGAAATGTTATTATATAAGTTATTACATAATGTGTTGTTACAGACCAGTTCAGTGACAGTCCCCTTCTGGTGGCTGATATAAGAGGAATATCTTGGAAGGTTTGAAGCCATGAGCCTCCAGCTACAAACCTACTTTTGAGCTTGCTTTGGAGTTTGTGTTTTTGTGTTACTGATTGTTGTTACCTGAGCAGATGATCTCCAAACTGGTAGAAACAGTCAGAGACCTTTTTGTTAAACATTTCTTCAATCTAGGTCCAGACTCAAGACAGGAAGGTGTGATGCTGCTAGAAGGGTTTGAAAGCATTTTTGATGAAGCTCGAATCACAGAGCCACAGTCCAGGTGTCTGCAAACTACGTCTGCTAACTTCAGGTCCCATTTATAGTCATTGACTTCTGCCCACTCTCCCTGGCGCTTCACCTGTAGCACACCAGAACAGCGGCTGGATCCTCCCAACAACCGGATATCATCAATATCTGAACACAGGTGAGAGAGTAATTAGTACAGAGAAATATGTCACACATTTCTTACATGAGACAGGTGTGTAGGAGAGGGACGAGTAGGTCAAAGGTTTAAAAGAAACTCCCACACACTGTCTAACTTGCAAAGATGGGGTCAGCCCTATATTCCACATTTCTAAGATTATTCTTAAAATTAGGCCCTATGTTAAGGTTAGGGTTACATTCCATTTGTAGTCCATTGCTACTGGATAATAATAATAATAGGTTGGGTGTAATTAATTGGCCACCAAATTGGGAGAAAAGAGGATAAAATCTGATACAAATTTATTGAAAAGGAAATGTGGAAACATAGGGCCTAATTTTCAGTGAAAGAAAAATCGTAGTAATGTGGGAAGATAGGCACGCTCCCACAAAGATAACTTTAATAACTGGTGACGTTTCAGTACTAAACCTAGATCTAAAACCTTTTTAAATGTATCTTTGCAAGTCAGACAGTGTGCAGGAGTTTATTTCCAACGAGAGAGTAATTAGTTAAATAATATCCTGTGTAATTCTTCATTTATATCTAGTTTCTCCGTTTTACCTTTTTCCTCTGTCTGGAAACCTGGGAGGAATCCTAAAAAAAAAACATAAATAAATAAAAAATGTGTTCTGCTCTGGACAGGTCAGGCAGAAAATTTACAGCAGAAACATCCTTTACAGTTTCTACAGTTATTATTCAAACAAGCCATTAAAACACAAACTGACGGTTTAAAATCTGCTCTCGCGATAATTACTACAGCCACTGGAGTTTTACGGCTAACAAGAAACCTAATTGTCTGTCGCTATGAGCTGCTTGCACAATCTGTATCACAATATGATCATTTTCTGGGTCAGTAGGGGTTTGTATACAGATCCTTAAAGTAGCAATGCTGCAAAAAATACTCCATTTTGTATTTGAAATATTTTTCTTGGATCTAAATATGAAGTTGTTAGCTATAACAACTTTATAAGATCATATGTCAGATGTGGTGTTCATATAATGCTCTAATACCCCAAGTAGACAAAAATTAAATGAATGCAAGATTATCTTAAACAAAAGATAATTTAGAAATAAGTTAAACTCTAGCCGATATCATTAAGGTGTAATTATAAAGTAAAGACGATTAAATATTTCCGAATTGCATTATGCCGGTTTTAAGATTTTGTTCCTGAATGAAATTTAAAAACAAAATTTTAAAAAGGTTGAAACATCTTTTGGGTACTTCTACCATCAGCCAGCTATTCTATAAATCAGCTGTAAGGAATAACACAGAGGTTAATAATAACAAATCAAAAGACTTCAACTTCTATTTCCCTAAACAACTATTTTATATAATTGTAATCAAATATATTGTAATTGTTGCAATTACTTCATAACATGATGTATAATTAGTTAACAACTAATGGCATAATTGAACATGTATTTAAATTGCTTTTATTTTGGTAAGAGTCAAAGTAGTTTTATTTTGAAGTCTCCAGAAAGGCACTTTGGGATGCACATGAGAGACCCACAACAAACAACAGCAAGCTAGCAGCAAGCACGGACTATTTATGCTCCTGTGAAAGTTTCACAATGGTAATAAAATAGACTTTAATCTAATGTCAGTGATTAAAGAAACCTCCGAAGACTTTTCCCTTCTTTGTAGCATGCCGCGAGGTATGTTTTGTATTTCTATATTTTAATTTGGTGAAGGGTTTATGTTTCGAGTAGGTCGCTAATAAACAGGGGCGTTTCTAGGACTTGAGTAGATTCAAGGCTTAGCCCGGACCCATTTAAATAAACTGAATGCAATGAAAAACATCGATTGGCTTGCCCAGCTTGTTAATAACCAGTGTATGCTCATTTTAGCTGCCCAGTTTGTAGATGTTATTTAGGTGGTACCAAAATTTGACCTTATGATAACTGGCCTGGCAACCCAAAGGCCAAGGTCTTGTTTCCAGATTTGTTTGGTGACTTATGATGCGGGGTGTCTGGGTCCTCCCCCAGAAAATTTTGAGCATTGAACTCTTCATTTCCTGCATTCTGGTGAATTTGTATGCACCTATTTATACCTTTTTCTGAATCAATTCATGCTGGAAATATCTTTATGTAAAGGGAAACAGATTAAAATCCAAATATAAAAACATAATGGAATATATTGCAGTAAGGCTGTCAGTTTATTCTCCTGTAGATCGGCTTTTCTAATTATGTCTGAGTCAGCACACATGTAACCTATAGGCATCATTTACTCTTTCCTCCTCTTTTGTATCTTTTGAATAATTATCCTCCTTAAATGTGCGTAGATCTAAGACCTTCTGACAGACACAGAGCCCCGTTTGAGACTCTGGTCTCTGAATGAGCGAACGTTTAGGGAAGTGGCTTTACGCTGCTCTACGTCAGAGGTGGAAAACCGAAACTATGGCAGAAATACACGGAACTCAAATGCCCACAGCAGAGCACGTCCATTATAAATAAACCTGAAGCTGCACAGACCACGGAAGGCACGCTGCTCATCTCTATTTTTACAGCGAGAGTGGACACTAAGCGACACACAGATCTGCTTCAGAGCTCGGTGTGTTTGAGTCTGAACCATATGCAGCATGTGCAAAGCCAAAGCACAATGACATAAGGCAACTTATGATTTCGGGGGTTTACATAGGCTATTGTCCGGTTTCATATTTGTCAGTCAACTTTTCTAAATACATCCGGGGCTACACTCAAAACATTCGGGGCTGAAGCCACGTCTGCTAATATGGTTATATATATATATATATATATATATATATATATATATATATATATATATATATATATATATATACTGTATGTATATATATATTTATATATGTATGTATATGTATATACATATATGTATGTATATATATATATATATATATATATATATATATATATATATATATATATATATATATATATGTGTGTGTGTGTGTTTTTGTTATACTGTGTGTTTAGTTTTCACGGTGGATTTAGAGAGAAGTTTTGAATAAACTAGTAACAAAAGGGACACTTGTGCCTGCGAGGGAATTATATATATACGCCTATATTATTTAGAATATTTTATCTGGGTCAACATTTAGTCTTTCTAGCTGTAATCACCAGGGGGCAGTACCAAACTAGTATTTGTGTGTGTCTGTGTTTTTGACTTAGGTTTCTATGGTAAAGGAGTCATCAGCACCTCACAGTCACAAAGCAGCGTCAGTGAAGAAAGGGTAACGCCTGCACACTTTCACCAAGCAACAAAAGTTTACTGACAACATTTCAATCCTATTTAGATCTGCATTACTTCAGACATGTTTGAAAAATTGGAAACTATTACTACACCCATATAAATATATACATTATGCTCCCACACAGACTGACAAGCTCTATGCTTCTAGGAAACCCTTTCCCACAAGTTACGTGGGTTCCATAATAACGCGTCCCTCCATGTTTTTGCAGCCTTTTTTTTTGTTGGGATTGCTTGTTTTTTGTTTTTTTTTGCACAGCTTTTGTCAGATAGTTGCACATTTTTATTGCGTTGATATTGCGGGAGACAGTGAATATTTAAATTTTTTGTGTGCATAATTCTTTAAAATAAAAGCAAACTTGTTTCCGGGAGAATCAAACTACTCTGGACTGACTGTTCCAAGTAGCCTTACCAAAATGCATCAGGATGGTGCAATTGCTGCTAGTCCCTCTATATAATATGAAAATGACTGCTGGATTTAAGACACAAAATAATAACTTACTATAGAATGGATCAGATTTAAATATATCTGATAGTGGCTGGATGATGTTCACATTGTTAGGTCTAAGGGCATTTTCTCAATTTGACATATTATTCATATTTGCATATAACCTGATCCCAATGTGTGTCATATCAACATTTACAGAACAAACTCAGCTGGAAGGTCTAAAGTTCACTTATTGAAATTCTTCAAATCTTTTGTAAAAGCGTGGCCAAACTGGCACCAATTATACACAGAGACAGATGACGAGTGTCTCAAGTTCTCGTCCCTGATTCCTAATTCGCTGTGTGAGCACAATAGCCGCTTTCCGACCGAAGGGATTTTTTGCAGTTCTAAGAACATAACATTCCTAGAACCCTTTTTTTCTCCTGTTCTGACTGGACCAATTTGGGGATTTTTAAGTTCCTCTGACCACAGTTCCTGTAGCTCTATCAGCTCCTACTTCAGGGCAGGGACTTTTCGCTGTTCCCTTTTCAGCATAAGAACCTAGGTCTATGAGGGTTGGGTTTCCGATACTTGACAGACCAACAACGGGACAATTTTCGCCATCTTATTCATCACTGAATTCACTTCTGACAATGTTTTAGGCGAGAAATTAACTGCTTAGATTTCAAATATAGGCAGTTTTGCGAAAATACATGCCGAATTGACAATTTGCTTCAAAGTTTTCGGAATTGAGATGCTTCATGAAGTGACGCCAGTGCCTGCCCCGGCCGCTAGCTCGTCGCTCGGCCAGTCCTGCTCAGAGACCCCGCTGTAAGCTGGAGGTCTCTCAGACTGGTTTCGTAAATAAGAGGCTTTTATTTCGCCGTTGACAGTTTGTTTAAGTATCACAACACATGTCCATCATAAGATTAATGGGAACCTGTTGTTAACTTCCTTTTGCCAACCTTGCTGGCTGGCTGTCTCTCACACACACACACACACACACACACACACGTCCACAGTGCAGCAGGCAGAGGCGGAGGAGAGAGTGATACCGTTTCTCTTTGGGAGACTTGTTTGAATGAGATTTAGTATTTAGTTCATACTTTTTTTGGTGTATTTGTTTTCTGATTTTAATGCTATAAAGACCTTTGCCGTGCTTGCATCACTCCCTTACCCCTCCTATAGTCCCTATGGCCACTTGGCCAGTGCGAATGCAAATGGAAAAAACGGTTTTGAATAAACGTCCTTAGAGGGTTAATTTCCCATCCTGGCCTACGACACACATTCACATTCACTCACGGTTTGATAAAGTAGTCTACTACTTATTGGCCTTTAACTTTGTATTGCACGTACGATAACAAGCAGAGCTGTCCTCAACTCAAACATCCAGAAACAATTGACAATTAATCAAAGTATATAGAAAAAGCACATAAAAAACAACAACAAACCAGACTTGTGTTGTGTGTGCAGCTGTACTGTAATTAAACAGGTTGAAGTCCTACCTGAGCTCCAGAGCAACATGAACAGCACCAGTACACGAGCCATGTCCAGTTGGTGTGTCGCCTGCCACTCTATCGTCTTCACGTACTGTCTGTTGAACTTATATGTGTCTTTCAGCTCCCCTTTGGATGTGCAGTTTCCTCTCTTAGTTCCTCATCAGGTTTTGTGTGGGTTCTCAGTTTCAACATTTCTCCAAATGTTTTAACTTCTTTCAGGGAGAATCAAACTACTCTGGACTGATTGTTCCAAGTAGCCTTACCAGAAAGGATCAGGATGTTGCAAATGCTGGTAGTCCCTCTATATAATATGAAAATGGCTGGGGGATTCAAGACACAAAATAATAACTTACTATCGAATGAATCAGATTTAAATGTATCTGTTAGTGGCTGGATGATGTTCACATTATTAGGTCTAAGGGCATTTTCTCGATTTGACATATTATTCGTATTTGCATATAACCTGATCCCCATGTGTGTCATATCATTATTTTCATGTGGTCAAATGGGCACCAATTATACACAGAGACAGATGACGAGTGTCTCAAGTTCTCTTCCCTGATTCCTAATTCGTTGTGTGAGCACAATGATCTCACAATTTAAAAAAAGGACACAGAAGTGGAGATTCTTCCTATTCCAACAATATCTAAACCACATTCTGTGCAATATTATCACTGAAATATTAAAGCTTTAGTGTGTAACTTTTTGTTATTAATGAACGTCCGTTTCATTAACATACCCAGAACATTTTACCTGTAGAAATACATTTTTTAAAGATGCAGTACAACCCATAAACTTTTGGATTTGACAAAAAGTGATCTCAGCTCCTACCTTGTTTTTGAAAGGCTGTTTCGGCCTCAACATATCTTAATTTAATGATTGAGGGGTTATATCTGACAGATCATAGCCCACTCAGAACTTTACTTTTTCTGTTGAAATACCTTTTTAAAGGGCCAATACATCCAGAAACACATTGTTTTCATGTAAGTTGTGGAAGTGTATAAACACGCTCCCACTGACAGCAATCAGTTTTTAGTAGGTAATCACTTTTTGGCACGTCACCGGCAAAAGTGTGAAGCCTGAAGGGGAAAATATTCAAGCCCCATTTAAAAGAGTGATGTGTATTGTTTTTCTGCTTTAAATACGGTTTAGTATCTTTCCATTGGTTGCCAGTTTCTGATGCAATGCATTTTAAAATCCTACTCATTACTTACAAGGCTTTGCAGGTCCAGAGTACATGAGTCAACTTTTAGACATTCTAAAAGACAGAAGGAAATGTTTGTGGCAAGAGATAATTCGGACTTAGGACCATTTATCAGTTTCTTATCCCAGTTTGTCATCCTCTTCTCTGATCAACAGTCTCAGCAGTAAAGCCTCCTTATCTTTTGAATATTAAACACTCAGCTCCTGACTTGAACGCTACTCCATTTGTTTGTTAACGGTGCATGACAGCTTCAATTACAATAAATATAAAAATGTGAGATAAATGTGACCATAATGGCTACTTTGTAAAGTGGAATAAATATATCAAATCCTATATAGAAACAGATCAAACTGCTCCTGCAGAATCCTCCATTTCTCCACTGTCCATTCATGTGTTCAACACGTTTTAAACTCTTATTTTCTCCAGAATATGGTTACACCATCCACATGTATAAACCTGTCTCAATTTAACATATATCTGAGATACTGCTGCAGTGATTAAGGTTATGTTGAGTACACAAGGACGTAACTTTGGGTTCAACATTGGCGGGGACAAATAATAATGGGGGTGTCTGGGTCGTCCCCCAGGGAATTTAGAGCATCAAATGCTTCATTTCCTGCATTCTGGTGAATCTTTCTTCAACAATTTGTGCCTTTTCTGCATCAAGTTATGGTACAAATGTCTTTATTTATGTAAATAGTATTATTATTGATTAATGAATCTTCTGTATTGTTAAAAACCTAAAGATTCTAAACATTGCACATGTTTCGGGATGTTTTATTTTAGAAATTATGCACATCTTGACAAATATTTGCTTACCACAGCATTAAAACTCTTTAACTTCATAACCCCGGCCAGTTCTGATTATTGGTGGGGTTGTAACCCCCCCCCATACCCCGTAAAGTATGTCGAGGACAATGTCTTAGCAACTGAGTTCATTACAAATGATTTCATTCAGCAGGTTGATGAAATATGAAAACTGCAGGAGCTGCTATTTGTAGGACTGTTGACATCTGTGTTTGTCTGCAAAATGCATTAAGTACAGTAAGAATCAAAGAGCAGCTCTGAAAACACACAGACGTCCTGTTATTTATGGTACTTTAGTAAAGGTTGTATTGTACATGTAAAAAAAATAAAGGTGAATATCAAAAGTAAATAGTAACAAGTCATAAAATCAATCAATAAAACAAAGCAGTGACTTTTTCATTAGTTATTGCTACTTATTTAAGAGTTTATTAAACTAAATATCAGCATGAGTGATAAAACCAAACAAAAAAGTGAGAATAATTGTGTTTACATATATTTTTTAACTGTTCAACGACTCACTAGTAATCAAATATTATTCATTTGGTATTCTGTATATCGTCGCTGCCAGGCAGAAACCCTGTATCTCATATTTTTATAAAGCGATCTGTCCCCCTTTACGTCTGTCTGTCTGTCTGTCTGTCTGTGGGTTTTTACAAATATTTGTCATGGTTCTATGTTTCTGTATATGTTCTGTTTCCTGTTTTATTTTGAAATATCTCGTTTTCTGTCTTGTCTGGTCTAGTTTTACTTCCTGTCTTGTGTTTTCCCCGCCCTTGTGATTGTCTTATGTTTCACCTGTTGTTTCATCTGTTTCCCAGCCTTTGTGTCGCCTACCTCTAATTACCTCCTGTAGTCTCTGCCTTTCTCTTGTCTGTTGTCAGGTCATTGTATTTGTTTGGAGTGTCTGTGTGTCATCTACCCTGTTTGTCTCGGTGTTCCTGACATTTTGCCTGTTCCTGTTTTTGTTGTATTTTGCCTGCTGTTCCAGGACACCTTTTGTTTTTTGGGATTTCATTGAAATAAATCCTTGAGCTTACTTGTGTGTCTGCCAGCTTGCACTTCGGTCCTACATCCCCTGAAACTCCTGACAATATTTAAACAGTGATGATATAGTTTCATCTGACTTTTTTCAAAGGTTCAACAAAATGTCTTCAAATTAGCATTTTTTTTTTTCATTTCCTGAAAAGCAACAGTTTTGGACATACAAGGTTTTCGCCCGACAGTGACAATATGTAAGAGAGCCTTTAATTAGTCATGTTGTCATATGCACATCAATTACAGAAAATCAATCATTGAAATGAAATTCTTAGATCTCGGGCTCCCTCCAACAACGCTCATTAAATGTGTTTAAAAAGAGAATCATTAAAGAAAAGAGAATCCAAAACTTTAAATTGTGCAAAGTTAAAATATGAAGCTGAGTATAATGTGTAAAATATCAAAAAAGAAATGTATATTAGTGGTTGACAGGTATTACAAACAAATCATATAACTTTTGTCTTTGAAGAAAGAAAACATTAAAATACAGCATTTATCTCTGATCAGGTTCAGCAGAACCACGTAGGTCTGGTCCGGGTTTGGGTTAGTTTAAGGTCCGTGCAGAAATCTAGCGGTTACACATGGGGGGTGTAAAGATTACCAACATCTTTGATTCACTGATGCATTAACAGTTTTCTCTGCTGTTATACCCAAACCCGTATATGATAATAATAATAATTATGGTAAATTGCATATTACTTTTATTGTAAAAGGTCACATTTTCTTGAGGGACGACCCATGAACACCCCCCCCTCCCCCGCTAAATACGTGCACCTAAGTCTTCCACCAACCTGGGAAAAAAAACTTTTTAACATCTGGCTTGAACCACTTCCCAACATGTTTAAAAAAACATAACATTTTGAAGACTTAAAATGATGAACAATTATTTCAAGCAGCACATTAACAATTACATCATCAGCTTTCTTAACTTTATCACCACTACTCACATCTTGTTTTCATCATGTAAAAAAGAATATAGTTAAACATATACACTCGTCTGATGTGACCGTACATGTTTATCATGAATAAGGCAAGCTAACGGCTAACGGCTAACATACTACAGCTTTTCTTTGACTGGCTCTGCAGATTATATAATACAACAAAATGTCACATTTTCCTCCCTACATCATCTTTATAATCAGTTACAAAAGCAACTTTAATATTCTTTGGTGTCTCTTTCCACCTAAAAAGCGACCAGGAAAGGGAGGGATTGTGTCTAATGAGCCACTGCTTTTATTTTGAAACTGAATGAATGTAAAGTATATGTGTTATTATGTTAAATTGCATATTTCTTTTATTGTAAAAAAGATCACATTTTCTTGAGGGACGACTCATAAACCCCCCAAATACGTGCACCTAAGTCTTTCTCCAACCTGGAGAAAAAATGGTTTAGACCTTTTTAATATCTGGCTAAATGCATCTTAAACCACTTCCCAACGTGTTTAAAAAAACATTAAATTAGTCACTTACAAACTTTTTTTAGCAGGTGGAAAAGTTACTCTTTTTACTTTGAGTGTGCAAATAACCTCTGTCTAATATCTTTGACTGTTTTTTTCATCAGATTTTTTAAGGAGCACCTTGGAGATGCTTCTCTTTCCCTCCGGCCTTCAGACCTGGAAGCCACGAGAACACGATCCTAAATCTCACTGTTCTTCACTCGTCTCAGCTTCTGTTTTCTGCTGGCCTGGAAACACACAACAGCAAATATGGGTTGTTATTGGTCTCTTCTAACTAAATATTTAATGCTAAATACTCAATTAAACCCAATCTTCCTCTGAATAAAGATGTGCAGTACCTTCGAGGTGACGCAGAGGGCAGTGATGAGTGACATCATACCCAGCAGGAGGACAACAAGTCTGATGATCAACTCGGTTAGAGAAGCTGAAACAAATTTAAAATCATCACTGTCTGATCATTTTAATCAAAGGTAAAGCTGCCGAGTTTGTCACACATATTTGACCTGAATGAGACAAACTTTGACTGTAAATTGTGTTAAGAAAGTCAGTGTGACATTTCCCTGTTTGACTCAGATTGTCTGTGAAGTTACCTGCGAGAGTGAGATGGAGCAGCCGGCTCTCAGAAGAGAAGTTATGGGAGAAAACGTAGAGGTGATAAACACAGCGGTACTCCCCTCGGTGGGTGGAGCCTGCAGCAGAGAACAGGAAGTGGGCCGTGTGATTGACAGCTGGCAGGGTGTAGGTCTTCTGTTCTGGGTCGGAGGTGTTGAAGATGAGCTGGAAGGAGCCTCCTGGGTACTGTGGCAGGATGGAGCAGCTGATGGTGAAGTCGGAGCCCATGAGCACTCGCAACCCCTGCTGCGTGGCCTCAGAAACCCCGTCAATGTGGGTAGAGAAGGAGATGTTTGGCTGAGCCAGCAAATCTGTGGACACAGTGGATGGAAAATGAAGACCACATATCAATTATATATAATTCTACCATCATCATCTTTATTTGTTTTGTTGAAGTGATAAACACTGAGCAAAGTAAAACGTGTTTCATCCAGGGGCGGATGTTGTAAACATTCAGGGATCAGCTCTAACCTAAGGGCCGTAAATGGAGCATACCCCAGGACCCCCGCCCCCCCCGGTCCTGGGGTATGCTCCATTTACGGCTGCTATATACACTATTTTTTAAAACTCTGTAAATCATTTGAGAAAAATCATGAAAGTTGCCAGGTCGGGGTTGATGGGTGGGTCATAAAACACAGCGCTTTCATATGCGTATTGAACACCAAAATCTGATTCAGCTGACTTAATTCTGAGTCTGGTACATACAGCCGTAGTTCTCTATTGCTGGCTGAATAAGATAACTTCCTCAATGCTGCCTTTTTATTTCCCATAAATCTATGCATTGCTGCATGCACCTGCAACCATTTGGCACTGTCAGATGGAATGTAAAACTAAGCTCTTATTGTTGATGACTTCTCCTAGAACTACTGTAGCTTGGATGGTACCTCGACGTGCTTTGAACAAAAGCATCTGTGAAATGTAAATGCAAGCGAAAAGACTGAGATTACAGTTATAGCTGAAGTACTGCCTGGTGTGGTGTTACCTGAGCAGATGATCTCCAGGTTGGAATGGGAAGTGTAAGACTTTGTTAATATACACTCTGCAACTGCAGACTTGGATTGAAGACAAGTTGATCTAATCCTCCATATTTCTGTGTTGAAATCCATCTTATTCCTCCCTGTTGAAACAGCAGAGCCGCAGTCAAGATGTCTACACACATCTGCTGCCGTTACATTCCAGGCAGAATCTTCAACATCCACTTTATGCCACTTTCCTTCTTTCTTTATCTCCAGTCCACCGGCACAGCGACTGGATCCTCTTACCAACCGTAAATTATCGGACTCTGAGCAAACAAGAGTAATTGGTAAAAATAGATCATGCCACATTTATCAAAATAGAAACTCAAATCAAAGCTACAGATCTTCTCCTACCTGAGCAGGTGAGTCCAACAGCTTTGCCAGAAGAGCAGGTGTTTCTATCTGAGCTGTCACAGTCCAGCAGAGCAGACTCATGGCCTCTACACTGGAACTCTTTGGTCCACACTGGAGCCTCCATGTCTCCATAGAGCGCCCCCTGGAGGACTGAAGGAGCCCCACAGCCAAGCTCCCTGCAGACCACCTCTGCATCCTGCAGGTCAAAGTCATCTTCACACACTGAGGACCACGACTGGTTAGACTGGTTAGACTGGTTAGACTTCACCTCCAGTCTGCCTGAACACAGACTAGTCCCATTCACCAGCCTGACAGAGTCTGAAGAAGAGAGAGAGACAGACAAAGAAAGAAAGACAGAAACGTATGCAGACAGAGAATTGAAAGTGTATAAAAGTATGGCATTGCAAAATAACACTAACACCTAACAATACAATAGCGCTGGCAGTTGCATGTTTTTGTTATTCTTGCTAGGCAACCACCAAATCTCTGGCTTTGGGCACTTTTTCTCTCTGAGAAAAGACTGAGATTACAGTTATAGCTGAAGTACTGCCTGGTGTGGTGTTACCTGAGCAGATGATCTCTAGGTTGGAAAGGGAAAGGGAATACTTTGTTGATATACACTCCCTAACTGCAGACTTGGATTGAAGACAAGTTGATCTAATCATCCATGTATCTGTGTAGTATCCCCTGTTTTTCCACCCTGTTGAAACAGCAGAGCCGCAGTCAAGATGTCTACACAGTACATCTGCTGCCTTTAGATTCCAGGCAGAAGGATCATCAACATCCACTTTATGCCGCTCTCCATCGTTCTTCATCTCCAGTTCACCGGAACAGCGACTGGATCCTCTCGCCAACTGGAAATTATCGGGCTCTGAGCAGAAAAGAGTAATTGGTAAAAATAGATCATGCTACATTTATCAAAATAGAAACTCAAATCAAAGCTACAGCTCTTCTACCTGAGCAGGTGAGTCCAACAGCTTTGCCAGAAGAGCAGGTGTTTGTATCTGAACTGTCACAGTCTAGCAGAGCAGACTCATGGCCTCTACACTGGAACTCTTTGGTCCACACTGGAGCCTCCATGTCTCCATAGAGCGCCCCCTGGAGGACTGAAGGAGCCCCACAGCCAAGCTCCCTGCAGACCACCTCTGCATCCTGCAGGTCAAAGTCATCTTCACACACTGAGGACCACGACTGGTTAGACTGGTTAGACTGGTTAGACTTCACCTCCAGTCTGCCTGAACACAGACTAGTCCCATTCACCAGCCTGACAGAGTCTGAAGAAGAGAGAGAGACGGACAGAGAAAGACAGAAAAACATGCAGACAGAGAATTGAAAGTGTATAAAATTATATGGCATGGCAAAATAACAATACAATGAAGACTAACAGCAATAAAACGGTGGGCACTCTAAGTAGAAGTTTTTTCAATTTTATTTTTTATATTTAAGCTGGTCATCAGTGGCACTGCAAACCCCACCACCACCCCAGCATCCACCTGCAGGCTACGGCCAGAGGAAAGCTACTTTATCATCACTCCCCAATATCTCATGTAAACCCAATCTTCGAGGAGTGATGAGGTCCGGACACTAAACACAATATTCTGCTGTATGCTCTATAATCAACATTTCAATCATGAGTTGTCCGACTGAGTTATTTTGGTGCCTAAACCTAACTGTCGTTGCCGCATGATGTCGACTTTTTGTCGTCTAAACTTAATTCTAATGTCCGCCAAAATGACCAGCAACTCGGGTGCCCTGTACCCGGCTCAAAGTCCCTTTTATCAGGTAAACTGAACTACCAACTACTGCTTATTTGACGGAGCTCTGTATCGGCTACCTACATCTTCCACCTGGTGTCACAGAGCTCTGTAGCAGGATTTCATTACTTAATGTGGCAAATTATTACATAATGTGAGTGTTATTACATAATGAAGTATACGTGCATTACATTTTGAAATTGTATTACATAATGCGTTACAGGCGAGTTCAGTGACAGTCCCCTTCTGGTGGCTGATGGAGGAATATCATGGAAGGTTTGAAGCCATGAGCCTCCAGCAACAAACCTACTTTTGAGCTTGCTTTGGAGTTTGTGTTTTTGTGTTACTGGTTGTTGTTACCTGAGCAGATGATCTCCAAACTGGTAGCCTCAAGCATAGACCTTTTTGTTAAACATTTCTTCAGTCTAGGTCCAGACTCAAGACAGGAAGGTGTGATTCTGCTAGAAGGGTTTGAGTATGAACGTCTTTTTGATGAAGCTCGAACCACAGAGCCACAGTCCAGATGTCTGCAAACTACGTCTGGTAACTTCAGGTCCCATTCACGGTCATCCACTTCTGCCCACTCTCCCTGGCGCTTCACCTGTAGCACACCAGAACAGCGGCTGGATCCTCCCAACAACCGGATCTCATCAATATCTGAACACAGGTGAGAGAGTAATTAGTACAGAGAAATATTTCACACATCTATTACATGAGACAGGTGTGTAGGAGAGGGACGAGTAGGTTAAAGGTTTAAAAGAAACTCCCACACGCTGTCCAACTTGCAACGATAACTTTAATAACTGGTGACGTTTCGGTACTAAACCTAGATCTAAAACCTTTTTAAGTGTATCTTTGCAAGTCAGACAGTGTGCAGGAGTTTCTTTGCAACGAGAGAGTAATTAGTTAAATAATCTCCTGTGTAATTCTTCATTCATATCTAGTTTCTCCGTTTTACCTTTTCCCTCTGTCTGGAAACCTGGGAGGAATCCTAAAAAAAAACATAAATAAATGAAAACTGTGTCCTGCTCTGGACAGGTCAGGCAGAAAGGTTACAGTAGAAACATCCTTTACAGTTTCTACAGTTATTATTCAAACAAGCCATCGAAACACAAACTGATGGTTTAAAACCTGCTCTCACGATAATTACTACAGCCACGAGAGTTTTACGGCTAATAAGAAACTTATTTGTCGGTCGCTATGAGCTGCTCGCACAATCAATCAAAGTATGATCATTTTGTAGGTGAGTAGGGGCTTTGTATTCGGATCCTTAAAGTGCTCATATTATGCTTTTTGGCTTTTCCCCTTTCCTTTATTGTGTTATATATCTTTTTTGTGCACGTCATAGGTTTACAAAGGAATATTTGGAAAGGAACTTACCATCTCCAACAGAAAACACTGTTCACAAACTGCTCGAAACAGCTCTATTGTAGTCCAGCCTTTACTTCAGAGACAAACGTGGTCACTTTGTAACACACGTTATAATGCTCACCTAGCTGCTAGCATGGTATGCCCTCATACTCTGCTTCTGACTGGCTAGTAGTCCTTACCTAAGTACTGTCAGGGCACGCCCTCATACTCTGCTTCTGACTGGCTAGTAGTCCTTACCTAGGTACTGCAAATATGTGACTCCCAACAAAGACAGAACAGAAGTGAGATGTCTCACTCTGTAGCTAAAACAGAGAGCTCAACACACAGGGTGAAAAAATTAGCTGCAGCAATGTGCAGTACAACAAAAATATGGTGTTGTTTGAAAACGCACAATATGAGCACTTTAAAGTAGCAATGCTGTAAAAAATACTCCATTTTGTATTTGAAATCTTTTTCTTGGCTCTAAAAATGAAGCTGTTACTAAAACATTTCCTATAACAACTTTATAAGATATATCCGATGTTGTGTTTATATAATGTTCTAATACCCCAAGTAGACAATAATTAAGTGAATGAAAGTTTAACTTAAATAAAAGATAATATATTAATATGATAATAATATAATATATACTATAAACTCTAGCTGATATCATTAAGGTGTAA
Source organism: Perca flavescens (assembly GCF_004354835.1). Taxonomy (NCBI): domain Eukaryota; kingdom Metazoa; phylum Chordata; class Actinopteri; order Perciformes; family Percidae; genus Perca; species Perca flavescens. The sequence goes on along the minus strand of NC_041333.1, from coordinate 36,955,230 downwards.
TTATAAAGTGAAGACAATTAAATATTTCAGAATTGCAATATGCCGGTTTTGTTATGGTTATTTATGTTTCCGTTTCCTGTTTTATTTTGATAGTCTGGTTTTCTGTCTTGTCTTGTCTTGTCTTGTTTTACTTCCTGTCCTGGCTCTTCCCACCTTTTTTTATTGTTTTGCCCAGCCCTGTTGTGTTTCACCTGTTTCCCAGCCCTTGTGTCACCTGTCTCCTGTTACTTCGTTACCTATTTAGTCTTTATGTTCCCCCTGTCTTTTGTATTGCGTTTCTGTAGTGTGTTCATGTGTCAGTTTCAGTCGGGTTCTGTGCTGTCGTTTTGTCCTTGGATTTTCTTTCTTCTCAAGTTCCTGTTTTTGGATTCCCTGTTCTCTTGTCCGCTACATTCTGGAAGAAGTTTTTTGCCTGCTGTATTCGGGACTCCCTTTGTTGATGTGAACTTTGTTTTTTGGTCAAATTAAATCCTCAAGCTCAACTTTCGCCTGCCTGCTCTATGCTTCTGGGTCCTCAAATTCCCCGAGTCGTAACAGGTTTTAAGATTTTGTTCCTAAATAAATATGAAATTTAAAAACTGAACTTTTGGGGTAGTTCTACAATCAACCACATTAGTTATCAAGCCAGCTATTCTATAAATCAACTATAAGGAATAATAACACAGTGGTTAACAAATCAAAAGAGTTCAACTTCTATTCCCCTAAACAACTATTTTATATAGTTGTAATCAAATATGTTGTGATTGTTGCAATTACTTAATAACATGATGTATAATTAGTTAACAACCAATGTCATAATTAAAAATGTATTTAAATTGCTTTTGGTATTTAAGAGATTTATTTTGGTATTTATGCTCCTGTGAAAGTTTCACAATGGTAATAAAATAGACTTTAATCTAATGTCAGTGATTAAAGAGACCTCTGAAGACTATTCCCTTCTTTGTAGCATGCAGCCAACAAGGTATATTGTTTTGTATTTTTGTATTTTACTTTGGTGAATGGTTTATTTTTTGAGTAGGAAGCTAATATCCAGGGGCGTTTCTAGGACTTGAGTAGATTCGAGGCTTAGCCCCGGACCCATTTAAATAAACTGAATGCAATGCAAAACAGCAGTTGGCTTGCCCAGCTTGTTAATAGCCAGTGTATCTTCATTTTAGCTGCCCAGTTTGTAGATGTTAGTTAGATGGCACCAACATTTGGCCTAATCATAATTGGTCTGGAAATCCAAAGGCCAAGGTTTTGTTTCCAGATTTGTTTGGTGACTTATGATGCGGGGTGTCTGGGTCCTCCCCGAGAAAATTTTGAGCATTGAACTCTTCATTTCCTGCATTCTTGTGAATTTGTATGCACCTTTTTCTACCTTTTTCTGAATCGATTTATGCTGGAAATATCTTCATGTAAAGGGAAACATAGATTACAATCCAAATATAAAAAACATAATGGAATATATGTCAGTAAAGCTCTCAAGCATTCTGTATTGCTGTCATCTATGTATTCTCCTGTAGTTCGACTTTTCTAATTATATTTGACTCAGCCCAAATGTAGCCTATAGGCATAATTTACTCTTTCCTCCTCTTTTGCATATTTTGTTGAGGAAGTAACCTCCTTAAATGTGCATATCACAATTATTCACCTCAATGATACATTAAAGCAACACTATGTAACTTTTCCCACTTCGGTCCCCCTACATGTTGTCTCATTGGAACTACAGCTCGCGCTACCCGATCTCGGTGTAGTTCCAATGAGACAACCTGTAGGGGGACTGAAGTGGGAAAAGTTACATAGTAAACTATTAAGAATTAATAAACCCCTGGACTGTAATATTTTAGATGTGTTTGAGCAAGATTTCTGCCCATGTTCAAAACTTTGTGCACATTCAAAATATATCTGTGATTTTGAGGAGTCGTGACATTTTGAGAAAAATAAAGTGATAATAGGCTACTACAAGAATAAAGTCACTATATTTTAGAAAATAATCTACCTGCGCCGTAGTCTGCTGTGCATTACATGATTGCTCTGCAACATTTAGTCTTTCTAGCTGTAACCACCAGGGGGGATACCAAACTAGTATTTGTGTGTGTCTGTGTTTTTGGCTGAGTTTTCTATGTTAATTCACAGAGAGTTTACATCGGGAGATGATACTGAGTCCCGACTATAGATGTATTTTCATTTCCACATAACCGATTTGAGAGGTACTTTTTTATCACAGTCCATTAGATATGTAGATACCTTATCCGTCCTCATATCACTAACATCAGCCATCGTGGACAGGCTTTAACATCCCAGCAGATTCTTTGTGTCGCATTACGTTTTTTGCAAACTGCAGTTTTCTTTATAACAGTGTAGCGGATCACACTGTAATAGTAAAGCCACTGTATGCAGAGCCGTCAGAAAAGTGTGACTTGCTCTGAAACGTTTTTTAAACGTTTTGTAGTGTTCCCTGGACCGGTGAGAGCCATTAAAAAGAAATAAATGATTATAAATTATAGTTCTGTTAATGATCATGGTGCTGCAGCCTCAGAATGGGATTAGTATAGTTTACTTTTTCGCCTGCAGGATTGTACCTAAATGAAATTATAGGTGTAATACAATTCCAGTTTTCACCAGTAATATTATAAGTTAACTGTGATTAAATATAAAATTAATACACTGTTAATGCTTACGCATTGACTTGAGCAGCAATTTTCTCCCACACCAATTCTCTCTCTGTTGCAGCAGCAGCTTTACCCTTTTTTAACGAAATGCATGTTCAAACTCGTTGTTTGTGCGCATGAGTATTTCTGCCGACCCTTTTGTTTGTGGTTGTTACCATGGTGAATCGTAGAATCATGGCTCCATTCATGCTGCCTTTTTATAATGGTTGTGCACCAGTACGCGACCCATGTCCAGTTGGTGTGTCGCCTGCCACTCTATCGTCTTCACGTCTTGTCTCTTGATCTTATATGTGTCTTTCAGCTCTCCTCGGATGTGCAGTTTCCTCTCTTATCTTTTAATCTCATCAGATTTTGTGTGGTTTCTCCATTCGCCAACAGGAAGCTGCCAGTTCAAGTGACATCTCGTAATGTTTCATCAGTAACTCCTAAATGTTCATAAGATAATTAAAGGTAATGCAGTACCATTTACTTAGTAGAACCTGTGGACAGGTGTTGTGCTACAAAGTGATTGATGTCTGCGGGAGAGCCCTGTGCCCTCGATTATAACCAATCCAGTCCTTTTTACCACTTGCCAAAATGTGATTTCAGCTTCTAACTTGTCACTGAAAGGTTAGTCATGCATCAAAATGACTTGATTTCATTCATGATCCTTATATCTGACAGATTATAGCCCACCCAGAACTTTTTACCTGTAGAAATACCTTTTTTTAAAGACGCAATACAACCCATAAACTTTTGCAAAAAGTGATCGCAGCTCCTACCTTGTTTTTGAAAGGCTGTTTCTGCCTCAAATATCTTGATTTAATGATTGAGGGCTTATATCTGACGGATCATAGCCCACCTAGAACTTTACTTTACCTTTACCTTTTTAAAGGGCCAATACATCCAGAAACACACAGTTTGTCATGTAAGTTTTGGAAGTGTATAAACACCCTCCCACTGAGAGCAATCACTTTTTGGCCGGCACCTGCAAAAGTGTCTGTATTTCTCAGTGTCACTATGTTCAGAAGATTGTGGCTTCCGGCGACTTTCCCGCTGAGAAACTCGAGTGAAGATAATAAAGAGTCCCTCATGTTTTCTAAATCCTCCGTGTCCTCTTTGCAACTGCGTGGAGGAGTGGGGTGGGCCAGTGCGCAGTCACAGTAGGTTTGTACTGTATCATGTGGACGCGCCAACAGTTTTGTTGTCATTACTTAGAATTCCTCATAGGGGTGACAGAAACTACGCACTATAGCTTTAATAGACACATTGAATAAACGTTGTCCTCAGAGGGTTAATTTCCCATCATGGCCTCCGACACACATTCACATTCACTCACGGTTTGATAAAGTAGGCTACCGGTTATTGGCCTTTAACTTTGTATTGCACTAACGATAACAAGCGGAGCTGTCCTCTGCTCAAACATACAGAAACAATTGACAGTTAATTAATCAAAGTATATAGAAAAAGCACATAAAAAACAACAACAATCCAGACTTGTGTTGTGTGGGCAGCTGTACTGTAGTTAAACAGGTTGAAGTCCTACCTGAGCTCCAGAGCAACATGAACAGCACCAGTACGCGAGCCATGTCCAGTTGGTGTGTCGCCTGCCACTCTATCGTCTTCACGTCTTGTCTCTTGATCTTATATGTGTCTTTCAGCTCTACTCGGATGTGCAGTTTCCTCTCTTATCTTTTAATCTCCTCATCAGGTTTTGTGTGGTTTCTCCGTTCGCCAACAGGAACCTGCCAGTTCAAGTGACATCTCGTAATGTTTCATCAATAACTGCTGAATGATCATCAGATAACTTCAGGTAATGCAGTACCATTTACTTAGTAGAACTGGACTGTGGACAGATGTTGTGCCTGAAAGTGATTGATTGATGTCTGCGGGAGAGCCCTGTGCCCAATCAGTCAGTCCTTTTTACCACTTGCCAAAATGTGATTTCAGCTTCTACCTTGTCACTGAAAGGTTATTCATGCCTCAAAATGACTTGATTTCATTCACAAGGCTTTTATCTGACAGATTCTAGCCCACCCAGAACTTTTTACCAGTAGAAATACCTTTTTTAGAGACGCAATACAACCCATAAACTTTTGCATTTACCATGAAATGATCGCAGCTCCTACTTTTTGAAAGGCTGTTTCTGCCTCAAAATTTCTTGATTTAATGATTGAGGGGTTATATCTGATGGAACATTGCCCACCCAGAACTTTACTGTACCTGTTGAAATACCTTTTTAAAGGGCCAATACATCCAGAAACACACAGTTTGTCATGTAAGTTGTGGAAGTGTATAAACACAGGTGATTACATTTTGGTATGGCACTGGCAAAAGTGTGAAGCCTGAAGGGGAAACTATCACATTATAACTTAGTCCCATTTACAAGAGTTATGTGTATTTTGTTCTGCTTTAAATATGGTTTAGTATCTTTTCATTGGTCCAGAGTACATGAGTCAACTTTTAGATTGAGATCTCCACCTATCTAGCCAAAACTGTCATGGTTGTGTATGTTTCTGTTTCCTGTTTTATTTTGGTAGTCTGGTTTTCTGTCTTGTCTTGTCTTGTTTGACTTCCTGTCTTTTGACTTTCCCGCCTTTGTGATTGTCTGATATCTTTCACCTGTTTCCCAGCCCTTGTGTCACCTGACGCTTGATTACTTGTGTATTTATGCTACGTTTCCACGTGGCCGGCTATTTTCATAAACGGACATTTCAACCTCTCCGTTTTCAAAAATAACATTGTGCACAGCTGTCAGTTGTCAGAAAAGTGTTCGTTTACATGTACCTGTGTATAAATGCCGTCAATGCCGTCAAGAGCACGCCAAACCTGTAGGTGGCAGTGTAACGAGAAGCTCAAGCCCACTTTAGCCAATCAGAATCCTGAAAATAGCAAAAACAGCAACGAATCGCTTCCTTTTTTTCTCTCTCTCTTTCTTTCTGCCTAAACCTCCGTTTATCTCAGTTTACATGCAAACGTGCAAACAAAGTTTTCCAAAATCTCAACTCTGGCCGGAGTTTTTAGAAAGACTCGTATTCAGAGGCGAATTCTCCGTTTGCGTGTAAACGAAGGGTACAAACGAAGGGAAATGTCTCCGTTTTTCAAAATAGCAATGTACGTGTAAACGGGGTAATAGTCTTTAGTTTCCTTTGTCTGTTCTTATGTCATTGGATTCAAGGAGGTTTTCCACATGTTGGAATTGTTTTGTTGGACTTTGGAGGACGCCATTTCCACATGGTCGACGCCACAAACAAGAATACGAATCACAACGAATAACTGGGCACGCTCTGGAGAGGGAACTGCACTCACCACTCACCACTGGTTCCCTTGGACACAACACCCCCCTGCCCCTTGCACTATTCTCTGTATATATTTATCTTTTTTAAATCACTTTAACGTATTTCCTGTGTCACTTCTGCTTTTGGGTCCAACCTCTAGTGCTGTTCCGTAACAAAAACGTTTGTTTCAGCATTAGGGGGGATAAATAATAATGGGGGTGTCTGGGTCGTCCCCCGGGAAATTTCCAGCATCAACCGCTTAATTTCCTGCATTCTGGTGAATCTTTCTTCAACAATTTGTGCCTTTTCTGCATCAAGTTATGGTGCAAATGTCTTTATGTAAATAGTATTATTATTGATGAATGAATCTGCTGTATTGTTAAAAACCTAAAGATTCTAAACATTACACGAGTTTTGGGATGTTTTATTTTAGGAATTATGCACATCTTAACAAATCTTTGCTTGCCACAGCATTTAAACTCTTTGATTTCATAACCCCAGCCAGTTCTGATTATTGGGGGTGGTTGTAACCCCCGCATCCTCCCGTAAATTATGTCGAGGACAATGTCTTAGCAGCTGAGTTCAATAAAAATAATTTCATTCAGCAGGTTGATGAAATAAAACAGTGCAGGAGCTGCTGTTTGTAGGACTGTTGACAGCCGTGTTTGTCTGCAAAGTGCCTTAAATCCAGAAAGAATCAAAGAGCAGCTCTGAAAACACACAGATGTCCTGTTATTTATGGTACTTTAGTAAAGGTTGTATTGTACAAGTAAAAAAAATGAAGGTGAATATCAAAAGTAAATAGTAACATAATAGTCATAAAATCAATAAAACAAAGCAGTGACTTTTATATTAAAGTTTATACATTTAGTATTCTGTATATCGTCGCTGCCGGGAAGAAACCTTGTATCTTATATTTTTACAAAGCGATCTGTCCCCCTTTACGTCTGTCTGTCTGTGGGTTTTTTACAAATATTTGGTGTGTTCTGTTTGACCTTTGACCCGGCCTCTTCAGCTCTCCGGCCTTCAGACCTGGAACCCCCGAGATCACAATCCTAAATCTCACTGTTCTTCACTCGTCTCAGCTTCTCTTTTCTGTTGCCCTGGAAACACATGACAGCAAACATGGGTTGTTATTGGTCTCTTCTCACTAAATATATAATGCTAAATACCAGGGATGTCAATCGATTAATCGCGTGATTAGAATAGAATAGAATAAATCTTTAATGTCCACCAAGGTGGAAATTTTTCTTTGGCTCACCAGCCATACAAGACAGATAAACATACAGACAACATCTCAGACATAATAAGATGGAGTACAAAAAGATGAAATGAAAGAAAAGAAAATAACAGGATAAAAAAGAATAAATATGCTTAAATACATTAAAATAGCAGCTCAGTTTGATGTTGTCACCCACGGTAAATTGGCTGGTTTACTAAACTGGGAGGGACTATAAATCCTGTCTGTTTTTTTTGTATTTCAAGAGCGAATTGCTCCACAATATGAATACAGATTGTACACTTATTTTGTTGTATAATCACAATATTACACGTGAGGAGGTCTACACTTAAGTGATGCGCCTTTCGGACCTGGAAATTAAACCCTCTCATGTGTTATGGCTTAAACAAACGTCAACGTTAAACACTGATGCAGTTTTAAATGTTTTATTACCACGAGTTTACAGACACGTCTCTGCTGATTGACCTGTGACCTGAGCCGAGACACCCACCAAACGAGAGAAAACATATCTCAGTGCACACCGTTCTGAGATTGAACGTGTCCCGTCTCTCTCTCTAACTCTCTCCCTATCTCTCTCTCTCTCTCTCTCTCTCTCTCTCTCTCCTCTCTCTCCCCGAGAACATCTCCCGAACGTCGGCGGCTCTCAACCCAGCAAGCAGTAACACAGTTTACGGCCCGCTGATGCGTATTGTCACTATGACAACTAACAACAATCGACATCCATGTGTACCAATCACATGACCACGGGAAACAGTTCAATGGCCTTTCTATCCATTTTATTTCTATGTGGGCAACAGTCCAGTCCAGAAGGTGGCGGTAATGCACCTAAAAAAGTTCTTTATGAATGCTTTGGGTGCTGCTGTGCATTTCTGTTTAAATTTGGTCAGAGACAGAAGGCTATAGATGATCTGTGGTATGGTGCAATAAGTTACCCTAGCAGTTAAAATAACAAAATCAATAATCATAAAAAACTGATTATACTTTAGTACCATGTCCATTTTTCGGCGGTTTTGTGTGCGTTTACGCGGTTTTTAGGCTGGAAACCATCAGATGTATCTGGCAACGCTGATTAGCCTATATGCCATCTTAATCTCTGTGTGTATTTGTCACCTGGAACATCTATGCGACAATGGCTTCTGGCAACTTCAGAACTTTTTTTCCACAAACCCTAATTTAAATGAATTTGGGATGTTGTGTAAAACGTAAATTAAAACAGAACACAATGATTTGCAAATCCTTTTCAAACAATATTTAATTGAATACACTACAAAGACAAGATAGGCTATTTAATGTTCAAATTGATTAACTTTATTATTATTTTGGGGCGGCCTCTGGCTCACCCAGTGGGAGCGTTCTCCCCATATTGGCTGGGTCCTGCAGCGGCGTAGGGTTCGAATCCGACCTGCTGCTCTTTGCTGCGTGTCATCCCCCATCTCTCTCCCCCTTTCATGTCTATCCACTTTCTAATGAAGGGAAAAGCCGCCCCCAAAAAATCTTAGAATCTTTTTTTTGCAGATATTCACTCATTTTGAATGTGATGCCTGCAACAGAGTCCAGACCTGTCTCCCATTGAAAATGTGTGGCGCAAAATATGATAACGGAGACATCGGACTGTTGAGCAAATCATGCAAGAATGTGAAAGAATTCCACCTACAAAGCTTCAACAATTAGTGTCCTCAGTTCCCAAACGCTTATTGAGTGTTGTTAAAAGGAAAGGTGATGTAACACAGTGGTAAACATGCAGGGTTTGTACTACTTTGGTCATGTTTTGTAACGGAGAGTAATGCACAGGGCAGCACCGGAGCTATTGATCAGTTGATCAGCGCTGTGTGGACCTGCCCTGCTGCCGGGGGCCAAGCCTTGAATCCTGAGGGAACTGCGGAGGAGACACCGGGATGGCAAAGCAGAATTAAAACTAAAGGCAAAGAAGAGGAAAACATAAACCTGAAGTAGCCTATGTAACTTGCTGCTGTTACAGAGGAATTTCCCAATTTGGGATTATTAAATTGTATCTGTCTGTCTGTCTGTCTGTCATGTTTAACCAGTTCTTGCCTTGATGTAGTTCCTGGCTGTGGCCTCCAGAGGGCAGTAAACACGGTGGTTTTAACATGATTGCACGTTCTCCAGACAAGAACACGGTTCATAAAGCAACCTTTAATAACACGGTGTTTACCAATCCTGATGTAACTGATGTTATTCATAATAATAACACAACTGGGTGGGCGTTTCCATTTGAAAACAAATCCAGGAAAGCAGCCAATCGTTCACTGCTGCTGTAATAGCAACGTCATCTTTTTAACCTAACATTACTTTAACTTACATTTCTATTACTTGCAATTTAACTATATTACTTTATACACTTATTGACTAGTTTTTCTTAATTGTATTTGTTGCCTAAATCTGACTGAGCAACTACAACTAAACCATTTATTAATAATAATAAGTGTGTTTTATTTGATATTGCACCTTTTACAAAGTCACAAAGTGCTTCACATGATAAAATTGTTAAAATAAGAACCAAACAGTAAAATGAGAAAGCAAAAACAGAAATAAAATCCCCTGACGGGATCAGTAAAGAAGTCTGATTCTAATTCTGTTCACTGCCCCGCCACCAGGAGATGTTCAATGAGCGGTGGTCCCCAGCTGAAGACCCTGCAGCAGTATGTTGCGGTATGCGGTCAGGTTAAGGCCCGCCTTAGGAAAGAGGACGGCCCCCATGCCATGCACAGTCCACCACAGGCACCGTTGGAGGTGCGACAGGCATAGGGCCCAGCAGAAAGACCACCTCGCTGTAATGAATAAAAAGAATTGAGGAATTTCCATCTGAAATAGCGTTTTAGATGGCGAAGTTTGAGCTTTCCCGCTGACCCCTGAATGTAGCATAAACTGTGTTTTCGTGTGTTTACACTTCAGGAATTGAGCAAGCGTTAGGACCCAGAGGCCGCGTGTGTGTGTGTGTGTGTGTGTGTGTGTGTGTGTGTGTGTGTGTGTGTGTGTGTGTGTGTGTGTGTGTGTGTGTGTGTGTGTGTGTGTGTGTGTGTGTGCGTGTGTGTGTGTGTTTGTTGGGCGGGGTTGATGATGCATTGAGAAAGAACTTGGCTCTTTTGGCTCAACTGGTTTTTTTGGACTCTAGAAGTGGGTGTGCCCTCGTGCCTATCTCTCTCTCTCTCTCCTTTTCTCGCCCGCTCCCTGCCTGTCAGTCTCCCCTCTCTCTTCAGCTGAACACAAGTCTCAGTAAGTCGTAACAACATTGCTTTTCTCTTGTTTGTTTTTTAACTGTGTTTCAGTGCGAATGCTGCTCTGAGGTGTGTTTAGGGGACTGTTATTCGAGTGTGCGCTGGTTTAGTGAGTGTGTGTTTGTTGTTTATGTGCTGAAACCTGACACGGTGCGTATTATGTGAAGGTAACACTAAGGGTCTACGACGCCGAAGTTGGCTTCCGATTGGCAGCGTCCGATTCAGCACGGAAACATAACTTTACATTGCTGAGTGACTGTATTGAAAGCGTGTAAATCATTAAGGTAAATTATTAATTATGTCTAAAACACACGTTTAGATTTGTGAAAGCGTTATTGTCTTTATAAGAACGCAATAAAGGCAGATTTCACAGTCCTTTTTAAAATGTAGACCACATTAGAGCAGGTCCAGATCCAAAACCACTACACCTAGTCTTGTCAAATCTGGTCTAAGTTATCCCAGAGAGGCTACAGAGTCTTAAAAACCCAGTTTCAGATTTGTGAATGCTTTATTATATTTGTGAAAATGCAATAAAGGGAGATTTCACTTATTGTTTTCATATGTAGACCACATCAAAAACATTAGAATAAGTGACTCGGAAGCCAACTTCAGCGTCGTAAAGGGTCTACAGTCTTGTCTCCAGGGGCGGAAAAGAATCCAGACCTTAGAGCTGCAAAGATTAGTTGTCAACTATTAAATTAATTGCCAACTATTTTGTTGATGACAGCTTGTTAAATGTGAATATTGTTCTAGTTTCTTCTCTCCTCTGTGACAGTAAACTGAATATCTTTGAGTTGTGGACAGAACAAGACATTTGAGGACGTCATCTTGGGCTTTTTGGGGAAACACTGATCCACATTTTTCACAATTTTTCTCATTTTATAGACCAAAAATCTCATCTATCATCCAGGAATTAATTCAAAACGCGCCTAAACAGACCTGCATTCTATAAATTGCTTGACATAATAGAAACAGGAAGTGGCAGTACAGTGTTCTTTAAGAAGTCCTACTGTTGACATAGTGATGTGTGACAGCAGCTGAGTCAGACTTCTTCATTCAGGAGTGGAGGAATGATCAGACCTACAACAATTAGTCAATTGAAGGAAAGTGTGTGTGTGTGTGTGTGTGTGCCTGTGTGTGTGTGTGTGTGTGTGTGTGTGTGTGTGTGTGTGTGTGTGACGGAAAGGTGTGTCAGATGTTGTTGGCTGACCATCCAGATGTTTTTGTATGTTATCTGTTGACCGTTGCAGCAGACGATGTAAGAAAATGTTCTGTGTGAACAGAAAAAGTTTTAACTCATCTGATCGGCAACTGTTTTGTCGGTCGGTTGTTTAGGTCATCTGTCGAACATTTAAAGGTTCCATGTTTTCGGATGTGAGAGTTTTTTTTTGTTGTTTATTCCTGATGTTCTCTCTCTCTCTCTCTCTCTCTTTGTTTTATCAGACAGACGGCAAAATGCATTTGGCAAATTCTTTTATCAAAGGCCTGGTTAATGTTGTGAGGTAAGCATTTTGTTTTTCCTCTTGTGATGGAGCTAGGCCGTGTGCCTTCTGCTTCCAGCAGTTTTTGTGCTAAGCTAAGCTAAGCCACAATGATCTTCTCTCAGCTGCTCTCTGACTCGTTGTCTTTGTTTTTTCCTTTTCTTCCGACAGCAACATCGACCCGGCTCAGTTTAAGCCTTCAGCCCCAGTAAGTGTGAAAGCTCCGCCCCACACTCATCCATTCTTTATTAGGGCATACAAACTGTCTCATACATTATATATATATTGATCTATGCTCCATCAGAATCAGAATCAATCCCCTCTGGGCAAGGGCGTCACTTTGTATTCAACATTGGGTGGGGTTGTGATCTCCACTTTTGAACACAAATCTAATTTTAAGCATTTCAAACACTTCATTTCCTGCATTCTGGGGAATTTCTCTGCAACAATTTGTGCCTTTTCTGCATCAACTTAGGCTTCAAATTTATGTATTTATGTAAAGGAAATTATAGGTTTTTGGGTTTGGGTTGCACTGGCGAGTTTGCTTTTCCAACATTTTAGACACAGATATTGAGATAATGGTCTAAGAACGATGTGAGAAAGAGACGCAGGACTACCACAGAGAAAACAAAAAATGACCAAAAAGAGACACAGCATGACTACAAAGAGACAAAATCCCACAAAGAGACACTAAATGTATGGAGGAAATATGAAATATGAAATACGCAACATTTTCTTGAGGAAGAACGCTTAACACCCCCCCCAACACTGTTACGTAGATGTAAAGTGAGATTAGGTTAAAAAAAGATTGTTTCTACTACAATCACAAAAACACTCCTACACACACAAACACACACACATGCTGTCCCCTGTAGCACTTAAATAATGTATTTATATGTTGTATGTTCTTTGTGCTAACAAGCTCTGTTTATGTATGTCAACTAGTCTTTGTATACTGTATGGTACATGTCTCATACACTCATTTGGGTTATGTAAGGTTTGTGGGTATTTGTATAAGACCTATGGCAAAACTTAATAATAAATAAATAGTTTCTAAAACAGTGCAGTGTACAAATTATATTGTAGTGCAGCGAGAACTTAAATGAAGTACGAACATTGATTGATTGATTTTATTTCGAATATGTAAAGAACAGAACAGCAGACAAGAAATAAAACAAAACAAATCAATAATGGCAAATAACAAGACAATAAATTAATAATAATAACAACTTGTGAACACTTGACGATCTGTTAACCTATCCAAAAAAGGAGAACTGGGAAGAAGTATAAACTTATTTCATCCCGCCCCAGTGTGTACGCATACACTCGTAACGTAAAGTAAGTACGGTGTGAATAGAAGTAGCAGCAGTGAATAAATAATAGATATTTTTCATGTAACATGTACGTTCTTAATAGTCACTTATTCATTTTTTGTAGACCCAAATATGTCATGGTGTCGGCCAATAAAAATGCACTGTTTTGAAATTTAACTTTGTAGTAAACCGACGATTTGAATCAGAATCAGATTTATTGGCCAAGTATACTTACATACACAAGGAATTTGACTTTGGTAGGTGTTAACTCTCTATACATTCAACAAATAGACATGTAGTAGTTAACATTCAGTAGACAAATAGTAATATAGACACATACTGTACAATAGAGATAACAATATACATATAGGCACATATCAACATAATATACAAAAATGCAAATATACAAATAAGACGTAATATCAAGACAAGTGCACATGGAGTGCGATGTGAAGTGCAAAAGGTAATAGTGCAAAGTAGTGTGTAAGATGCATATGGAAATGATAAGTATGTAACAGTTGCTATGGATGTTGTTTGAAGAGAAAAAGATATTTTGGACTCCACTGAAATCCCTTTGTGTCCCCGCGTTGCGTCCTAACCCCTAAACTGTTAAACTCTTCATGAATTACGTTTTGATTCAGTCTCTGTTTGCCGACACTCCGATTACTGGCAGTGGAAGATTTCCTAAAACAAACACACACGCTGAATGTCTAAATGCAGTTAGACCGAGGAATGTGTGTGACCTAACAGTAGCTCTGTGTGTGTGTGTGTGTGTGTGTGTGTGTGTGTGTGTGTGTGTGTGTGTGTGTGTGTGTGTGTGTGTGTGTGTGTGTGTGTGTGTGTGTGTGTGTGTGTGTGTGTGTGTGACGGAAAGGTGTGTCTGATGTTGTTGGCTGACCATCCAGATGTTTTTTATGTTATCTGTTGGAGCAGACGATGAAATTAAAATGGTGTGTGAACAGACTAAGTTTGATCTCTCATCTTGTGTGTTTGCAGCCCCCTCCCCGCAGACCTTTGAACTTCGCCGAGTCTCACGACACCGAAGAGGACAAACAGTTTCGTAGAGTTTTTCAACAGCTGGCTGGAGATGTGAGTCCTTAATAATGTGTGTGTGTGTGTATATATATATATATATATATATATATATATATATATATATATATATATATATATGTGTGTGTGTATGTATGTATGTATGTATGTATGTATGTATAATATGTATTAACCCTGTCCTTGTGTGCTCTGTGTTTCTCTCCCGATGAAACTGTTTGGATATTTGGTTTTATCCCAGCTGTTTTCTATATGCCCTCCGAGCACACAAATGGCTGGGCTTTGATACTGGGTTGGCAACAGAAACAAGCAAACTGTTGAGTAATAGAAATAGCCTTCTGTGCTAGCTGCCAGTTAGTCTAATGTAACTGCATGAAGACTCAGTCCGAGTGGATGTTGTCTAGGCTGGCAAGCCAGACCCACATCCAGATGTTGGGTCTGGGAACTCACCATCGGCAGGGCTCAATCCGAGGGGCGGGATAAACTGTTGTCTTTCAAATTCCCCTCTGCACGCAATAGGATAGCGCTAAAACCAGGCACAGCAACGAAGAAGCAGCCATCTTCTTTGTTTTCAAGTAGCAGGGAATTCACACGGAACCGTCACAACTCTGCCGTCATTATGTTAAGCCCCGCCCACCGACTATATACACGATGTGATTGGCCTGACTAGAGTTTGGTTTTTCCAGCTCGCAAGCCAACGCAGAGTTGCTAGACTGACCCTGGCTGCAAATTACATTTGCTGCCGCCAGGGGGCGTCTAGATTTCTAGGCTACTGTTGCAGTGCAGCTGATCATGAAATCCAGGTGTTATCCTTTCTTTCCGTTTCTGCTGTCACATAACTGTGTCAGCACGATGATTAAACCGGTAGTTCCTGGGCAGATGCATCAAAGTTAAAGAAACTACGATGTGTCCGTGTCAACTCCTGTACCGTGTGATTGGCTGGTGAAAAAACAAAATATGCAATCCTAGAGATTTAGCAGAGGCACCGCAGCTTTTACCAGAGCTTAGCGCCGCCCAAGCCGATTGTGATTGGTTAAAAGAAATGCCAATAAACAAGAGCACGTTTTTCTTCCATCCCGGTACATCCAGACAGCTAGTCATGCATTGCCAGACCTTCCTCTACAGCGCTGCAGAGGAAGGTCTGGATAGTCTGGGATGGAAAAAAAAAAACGTGCTCTGGTTTATTGGCATTTCTTTAAACAATTGTTTCTCAAATGGGGGTACGTGTCCCCCTAGGGGTACTTTGGAGGACTGCAGGGGGTACGTGAGATATTTAACAAAATGTTTAATAGTAACAAGGCTGTTGTCCAGAACATTGTTCCTCTTTATGTAGACTTTGTTTTTTCCTACAAAAAATGTGACATTTGTGTCGCCTTCTTTGGACCTATTCTTGCCTTCCTTCCTATACTGTCCTTCTACTTTTTACAAGTTTCTCAGTTTTTTTTTGAAGTTATGTCACTGTTTTTGAAGTTTTTGATACTATTTTTGAGCTTTTCTTGTCTTACTTCCTTCCTTCTTTCTACCATCTTTTTCCAAGGTTTTGTCTTTTTTACAGTTTTTGTCTCTTTTTAAAATGTTTTTTCAGTTACAAGGCTGTTCTTTAGTAAATTTATCGCTGACAGCGCTGTACCGTTTCCTCTTTATATAGACTTTTTTTTTCTACCAAAAATGATTAGCGCTGGTCAGGGGGGTACTTGGCTTACAGAAACTATTCAAAATGGGTACATTATTGAAAGAAGTTTGAGAACCACTGTTTTAAACCAATCACAATCGTCTAAGCGCCGGACGGAGCATCGGTGCCTCTTCAAAATAGCCTCGGGAAGGACCTTTTTTTGGTTGAACATGTGTACGTTCAAAAGTAGTTTTAGGCGTGCGACAGAGAACTCAGATTGGACAGATAGTCTAGCTAGCTGTCTGGATTTACCCTGCAGTGATCTGACTTAAAATGGCCGTATTCTGCTCATTTTCAGGTTCATAATTGTATTTTGAGGTTGTACCAGAATAGGTTAACATGGTTTAATTTTCAAAAAAACACCAAAGTTTGTTGTACTGCACATTGCTGCAGCTCCTCTTTTCACCCTGTGTGTTGAGCTCTCTTTTTTAACTACAGAGTGAGACATCTCACTTCTGTTCTATGTTTGTTGGGAGTTGCACATGCGCGATAGCTAGGTAAGGCTCACAATTGCTAGCTAGCTGTTTCTCTAACTGCAGGCAGTACATGGCAGGATTAGCCGGGAAACTTCTTCTAAACGAGGGCGCACTTCCACTTTTGCGTGGAATACTTGCAGAACAGGGACATGGAAGTAGTTCTCTTGTAGTTTATGGTGAACTTGTGTGTTGTAGCAGTGTTTTGCCATTGAGAACGAGGGGGCTAAATGCTAGCATGCTAGCGCTAGCATGGTTTAGCCCCCCTCGTTTCGGCTAGTGACGTAGAAAGCCGTGCAGATTTTGACCACCTCACTCGGAGACTGAAGGCAGGATACATTCAGAAACTATATCTCATTTAAAACGGCATGGATGGATTTTTTTCAAAGTTTGTATGCGTGTGGAAGCAACAGAGACACAAAATAACACCCCAAATCCCAGAAAAGGTGTTTTTTTTTTTTTTTTTTTTTTTTTTTTTTATAAATATGGGCACTTCAACAAAAACTTTAAAAAGTGTTCTGTTCTGATTGGTTATATTGTGTTTTTAGTCAGGGCTGAATAAAGGACCTAACAGGGTAACGTGTAGCATATTTTAATGCAATTTTTCTAATCTGAGGAAGGAGTGCGATTCAATTTGTAATTAAGTTAGTTTTTTGTGTGTAACTGAATTGTGTTGAAACGTGTGTGCATACTTCACATTTCAGTCGGTTACTTCTCTGTATGCTGTGACTTTTCTACACACTCAGTCTCTCTTTAATGTGTGGTATGATGCATTCTGCCGCACCCTGTTACAGGAGTTTCTTGTTTTTCTGAATGAAAAAAACCAGAAGTGTGTACGTGGAGGCTGATTACAGTTTTATCACTCTCCTGAAGTGCCGACCTACTTTGGCTGCTCAGCAAGTTTTTAAAGAATGAATCAGCCGATCTTTTCTCTCTGCGTTTTCAACCTGATCCTTCATCGCTCACCACACCTGTCTGTCTGTCTGTCGGCTGCACTCAAAGCTCCAAACCCCCGCCCTCCACTGTCCCGCCCTGTCTCTGGTTTCTTCTATTTGTCTGGTTACAGAATCACGCCCCCGGCACGGCAGGTTTCTGTGGCTCCATACAGGTCTTTTTTCACAACCTGTTCTCGAATATTCCCACGATGAATCTGAAACAAAGACAGAAAAATGTGCCCTTTAAACGTTACTTCAGTCAGTATTCTCTTACTAGGTATTGGAGTAGTTTTGTACTTTAACCCTTATGTTGTCTTCCTGTCGACCATGCAACTTTTTGTATTTCTGGGGTCAAAATTTAAAATTAAAACTGTAAGACACTTTTTGAGTTTTTGTCACTCTTCCCGATGTTCTTTATCACTTTTTATGTTGTCTTTTATGTTGTCTTTGTCGATTTTGTCACTTTTTTTCAACATTCTTTTATCAATTTTCTTCTTCAAACGCAATAAAATTGAATAAAACACCCAAATTCAATGAAAGTAATGAACTGATCATTTATTTAACCTGTGAAGAGCGTTGTACGGAACCATCCACATTATTTTTTTGACAATTTGGTTGCCTCAAGATAGCAATACGCCCAGAATGCACCTGAACACACCTCCCTGTAAGACCAGCACGCCCAGAATGCACCTGAACACGCCTCCCTGTAAGACCAGCACGCCCAGAATGCACCTGAACACGCCTCCCTGTAAGACCAGAATGCACCTGAACACACCTCCCTGTAAGACCAGCACGCCCAGAATGCACCTGAACACACCTCCCTGTAAGACCAACACGCCCATGGGCGCACAAATGGGCGCAGGTGCATTTGCTATTTAAACGACGTGGGAGCAGGACGGGAAAATGACAACTGGGTCGGTCTTAAACTAGCAAAGACACTTGTGTCAGGCTTTGTGCTGCGCCAGGTGCAAGATAGGACCAATAGTAATGCAGTAAACGATGCTGCGCAAAGATTTTTGATATTTGAACTCAACTGCCAAACAAATACAAATCCTCCACCCTCCCCTCAGATTCACAGACAGATAACTACTGGTCTACCGGCACATTCACTTGCTGCCTTCCACCTCCCGGCCCTATTATGGATCCCAGGCAAACTTCTAGGCAAGTCCCGCCCTACGAAGCAACCTGATTGGTTGGGGCAGAGACAGTTTAGAACTGAGACGCACCAACTCAAGCTAGTTTCCTGTCTCTGTGTCCCGTGGGCTCCGCCACGGCCACGCCTTGGTCTTTAGGAGACTAGCGGCAGGTCCTGAGTGTATTGATTCCAACGGGAGAAGTGAACGTGAACACAGATTATGACCGATTCTTTCGCTCCACAGTCACCAAAGTAAATATTGGACCCATTCCTCAACAAGCCACATATCTCTAGAACATTCTGACACTAAAATGTCCACACCTTTCCTCTGTCTTTGTGTTGGCGTTCTAACCTCCGGTGGATTTCTGAGGACTATGGTTACAGTACACGATGTGATTGGCCTGACCAGAGTTTGGTTTTTCCAGCTCGCAAGCCAACAAATTACATTTGTTTCTAGACTACTGTTGCAGTGTAGCTTATCATGAAATCCAGGTGTTATCCTGGATCTTTCTTTCCGTTTCTGCTGTCACCTATGGCCAGGTGCATCGAAGTTAAAGAAACTACGATGTGTCCGTGTCAACTCCTGTACCATGTGATTGGCTGGTGAAGCACCAAAATATGCAATCCTAGAGAGAGAGTTGGAGGAAGGACTTGCCGAAGCACTCGCGTTTCAAAATCTCTCAACTTTGGAAAACATTTCCCAAGTTTTTGAGGGTGGAAATATATTTGTCCGAGAATCTGTCCAGAAACAGTCCGAGAGAGTTCGACAGACTGGGCAGACATCAGTCAATGATAATGCCATCTTAAATTAAATCTGAGAGAGCAGAAAAATACCTCCCAAATGGAATTTATATTCCCTTTTTTTTTTTATTGTAAATGTTGATACTTCCTTACATTTCAGGGTCAGTTTTTACACAAGCGGACTGAAGATTTGATGGCTTACATGCTAGCTTCTTGTTACTTTTCAGAAGCAATCCTGATCCTACTAATATCGTCTTTTTAATTATCAGTATTGAAAACGACGAGCAGTTACAGTTTCCTCTTCAGTAAAGAGACATTCTGGGATATTCAGGGTGGAGGATTAAAAAGTTGTGATCAAATTATTTACACATCAGCTGCACTTCAGACACTGAAGAGTTGTTGTTTGCCTGCAGAGATAAACCGTGAATCCATTTATTGTGTCGGACTCGTCGGACAAACTTAGAAACAGTCGGCTTCAGGGAGAGAGAGAGGGATGGAGAAATGGAGAGAGAGTGGGATGGAGAGAGAGAGAGAGAGATAGGGAGAGAGAGATATTTCTCTGCATTCCTGCCATTGTCTGGCAGGGCGGTGCTCAATCCTGAGAGGCGTTGTACTGTGTGTGTTTATAGTGTGTGTGTGTGTGTGTGTGTGTGAGGTTTTCTCTGACTCATCAGAGAGGGGTGTGTGTGCACCAGTTAGACCAGAACTCAGCCGACTAGCCCGTGGGCTTGTCAGCAGCAGTAACGAGGGTTGATGATGAAGACGATGAAGGTGGTTGTAGTAAAAAAATGCATTTGCTCGGGATCAGGCGGAGTCAGCTGTGGAGACATTTTTTATGGAAAACTTCCTGTTAAACTTGTACAACCGCTGACTCTGTACACAACAGTGTTGGGAAATACAGAAGTTGAGTTTCGACAAACCCTAACGTTAGGGAGGCAAGAT
>NC_041333.1:36917601-36930101 GCF_004354835.1 Perca flavescens | reverse complement strand
GATTATCGGCCGTGGGACAGTCTGGCGAGGTCAGTGACTCAAATCTGTTCGGTGTGTCCCGTGCCGTCGTCAGTCTGGGGGGCTGTCGGCGTTCATTTTGGCCGACCTGACATGTTCAGTCGGCGGCAGGGCCGTCGGGACTCACCCGGAAATGACGAGCGGAATGAGGTGACTAGAGTCTCTCAAAATCTGATGAAAATCTTCTAAACTGACCTTTGTTGAGCTGAAATGAAGACAGATTCAGCAACTGCAGGGCCTATTTCTCACTTAAAATGTTTTCAGAAACACGTTTCAGTGAACTATTTTAGTACAATATGAGATCGTATTCTGAACGGCCGCCATGACAGTCCAGCTCTGAATTTCCGGAGAAAACAAACCCATGTGACGCGTTCGTCCAATCAGCTGCCGGTTTTCATTTCTTGGGCAACAATGCTGTTGTAGAAATTTATTACGTCTCCTCTCGTCTTTTTGGTCTGTTCTCTGGCAGTTTTTTGGACCTCGGGGACGCGACTGATCATATCGACGGGGTTTTCTGTCAACGGTCGGCCGTCGGCTATATGTGTCTAGACCATTAGCTGCAAAAACGTTTTGGGGGTTATTTCTTCAGGATGCATTTTTATTTGTTCGTTTCAGGCGGAGACCTGAAGACGGACGGTTTCAGCATCGAGTCCTGCAAGAGCATGGTCGCTGTCATGGACGTATCCTTTCATCAAATATGGTGCCAACACCATGCAGTACTGGTGATACTCAGTACTACTGTATGTCAGTAGTAGTAGTAGTAGTAGTAGTAGTAGCTGATATGATGAAGACTGGGGGGGTGAAGGGGTTGAGGAGGGGCGCATCCGTTCCCACTAAAAAGCGTGATTCATGGTTCTGCGGAGGCTCCATGCAGAGCAATCTCGGTAGCCTACAGAAGTGGCCTGAAGTTTGGTTACACTTTACTTGAAGGTATCTACATAAGAGTGACATGATATGACAGTGTCATGAACGCATGACACTGTCATGACACATGAACCCTAACCCTAACCCTAACTCTAACCCGGACCATAACTTGTCATGACAAAACCGAATGACACTTACTAAAAGAAGCGTTATGTCATAAATGTTGATAATGTTAATGACACGTTCATGACAGCATCATGTCTCTCTTATGTAGATACCGTCAAGTAAGTGTGAAGTTTATACTTGTGCGTTAGTGTGTGCGTCGATCTCTTTTGAGAGAATAGCAGGGTGTGTGTGTGTGTGTGTGTGTGTACCTGTTTTACTATATCCATGGGGTCCAAAAACCGGAGAATATGGTATACTTGTGGGGTCTGCACAGCCTTGTGGGGACCAAAATGCTGGACCCCACAAGGTTAAAGGGCTCTTTGAGGGTTAAGACTTGGTTTTAGGATTAGGGATATAATAAGGGTATGGTTAAGGTGAGGGTAAGGGTTAAGGTTAGGCATTTAGTTGTGATGGTTAAGGTTAGGGTTAGGGTTAAGGTTAGGCATTTAGTTGTGATGGTTGAGGTTAGGGTAAGGGTAAAGGTTAGGCATTTAGTTGTGATGGTTAAGGTTAGGGTAAGGGTTAAGGTTAGGCATTTAGTTGTGATGGTTAAGGTTAGGTAAGGGTTAAGGTTAGGCATTTAGTTGGGATGGTTAAGGTTAGGGTTTAAGGTTAGGCATTTAGGATGGTTGAGGTTAGGGTAAGGGTTAAGGTTAGGCATTTAGTTGTGATGGTTGAGGTTAGGGTAAGGGTAAAGGTTAGGCATTTAGTTGTGATGGTTAAGGTTAGGGTAAGGGTTAAGGTTAGGCATTTAGTTGTGATGGTTAAGGTTAGGGTAAGGGTTAAGGTTAGGCATTTAGTTGGGATGGTTAAGGGAGGGTGGGTTAAGGTTAGGCATTTAGTTGTGATGGTTAAGGTTAGGGTAAGGGTTAAGGTTAGGCATTTAGTTGGGATGGTTACCGCGGGAGACCGCAGTTTTTCCACTCGCAGATCAGTCTGGCATCTTGAGGCAGAGAAAATTTGGAGCCGTTAGCCAAACGACCGGGCCAATCAGCGTTGGTTTTGAGGTGGGTTAGGTGGTGATAGACCGATGGTTTATCCAATCAGCTAACCAGTATTATCAGCCAGCGGTAGCCCTAATTCTGTTAGCCGCTCGCTAATGCTTTTTTTCTCTTGGATCCTTCTTTTGGAATATGGTCCGGGAACCTGAAATGGTGTCTTTTGTTCCTAAATTCTCGTTACACAAACGGCAAATCTCCTTTACCGACATGTTGCTTGCATGCTGAGCTTACGAGCTATGCTTTGCCTGCAGCAGCAGGGGCGGGCTTGTGGTTGTATTTTCATAGGCTTCGTGGATCTGATTGGTTGATTTGGCCCGTCTATCACCAACATAGGTGATAAACAGATGGTTCATCCAATCAAATAACCAGTATTTTCACCCCTTCCCAAAAGTTCACCAACGGAAAGTTCCCAGATGGATATGCCGATTAAATGCGAAGCAATCCATCTGGCGGAGTCAGGTTAAGGGTAAGGGGCTAGGGAATGCGTTATGTCAATGATGGGTCCCCACAAAGATAGTAAAACATACGTGTGTGTGTGTGTGTGTGTGTGTGTGTGTGTACTTTCTGTACATTAGGCCTACCCTCTTTTCTCTTCTGAGTGTATAGCGGTTGTACGAAAAGTGTGTTTGTGAGGCGAGTGTCTTCACGAGTTTACTCTCTACTCTCGGTGTGTGTGTGTGTGTGTGTGTGTGTGTGTGTGTGTGTGTGTGTGTGTGTGTAAAGCTTCGTAAGCAACACGTGTAATCAGACAGTAAGAAAATGTCTATGTCCTCGCTGTGTTCTGTTTGACCTTTGACCCGACTCCCTTCAGAGCGACAGCACAGGTAAACTGGGCTTCGACGAGTTCAAATACATGTGGAACAACATCAAGAGATGGCAGGTCAGTTCTGTAAGCCGATAATCAGTCGCTGTTTGGCTCGGTTGAGGGTTCAATTCCTCGTGTCAGTCGGTGGATACAAAAAATACTCATGAAACCAACAGCAAGGATGAATTCTGTTTTGCTGTTTTATTGTCTCCAGGCTGTGTATATCAAATTTGATGCCGATAGGTCAGGAACGATCTCGTCTAACGAACTGCCGAAAGCCTTCCAAGCTGCAGGTGAGAAGCTGTGTGGGTGGGTGTGGGTGGGTGTGTGTGTGTGTGCGCGCGTTTAAGTGTGTTTGTGCGTTTGTGTGTGTGTTTGTTTGTGTGAACAGAGTGTAAAGTTTCAAACTAATTGCGTGTGTGTGTGTGTGTGTGTGTGTGCGGGCGTGTGTGTGTTTGCGTGCGTGCATGTGTGTGTTTGTGCGTGTGTGTATGTGTGTGTGTGGGCGTGTGTTTGTGCACTTGTGTGTGCGTGCACGTGTGTGTGTGTGTGGGGGGGCATGTGTGTATGTGTGTGTGTGTTTGTGAGTGTGTGAACAAACATTGTAAAGTTGCAAACTAACTGTGTGTGTGTGTGTGTGTGTGTGTGTGTGTGTGTGTGTGTGTGTGTGGGGGCATGTGTGTGTTTGTGTGTGTGTGTGTGGGCGTGTGTGTGTGTGTGTGTGCACGTGTATGTTTGCGTGTGTGTGTGTGTGTGTTAACAGTGTAAACTAATTGTGTGTGTGTGTGTGTGTGTTTTTGCGTGTGTGTGTGGGCATGTGTGTGTGCGTGTGTGGGGCATGTTTGTGTATGTGCACGTGTGTGTGTGTTTGTGAGTGTGTGAACAAACATTGTAAAGTTGCAAACTAACCGTGTGTGTGTGTTTGCAGGTTTCCCCCTGAACGACGACCTCTTCAAGCTGATCATCCGTCGCTACACCGACGAGAACGGCACCATGAACTTTGACAACTACATCGGCTGCCTGGTGCGACTGGACGCCATGTGCAGTGAGTCCCTCTCCTTCCTCCGTCACTCACAAAACGCTCCCCGTGGCGACGGAACAAGCGGCTGGTAACGGCCGACATTTATGGTGCGTTCTTGTTGTCCACCGAAGTCGATCTACGAGTCGTTTTCCGGAGTTACGAACCGGAAGTTGCAAGAAGAACGCCCCGAGGTCGTATATATACGACACGTCAAGTCGTCTGAACTCGGAGGACCCCGAGTTCACTTTCAAAGATGGCTACGTCGTACATCGCGGTTTTCTACAATTTTAAGCACTTTTGTCGTTGTTGTAACCAAATGAAGAAGTGGTACACATAGTGCTGTATACTGCTACCTATAGACATGTCTCTATAGTCTTATTAGGAGTTAAACATAGTGCTGTATACTGCTACCTATAGACATGTCTCTACAGTCTTATTAGGAGTTAAACATAGTGCTGTAGACTACTACCTATAGACATGTCTCTACAGTCTTATTAGTAGTTAAACATAGTGCTGTAGACTACTACCTATAGGCATGTCTCTACAGTCTTATTAGTAGTTAAACATAGTGCTGTAGACTACTACCTATAGGCATGTCTCTACAGTCTTATTAGGAGTTAAACATAGTGCTGTATACTGCTACCTATAGACATGTCTCTACAGTCTTATTAGGAGTTAAACATAGTGCTGTATACTACTACCTATAGACATGTCTCTACAGTCGTATTAGTAGTTAAACATAGTGCTGTATACTGCTACCTATAGACATGTCTCTACAGTCTTATTAGGCCTGATTAGTTATTTTGTAGCTTGTGCAGCTGAAATTGGCTAGAGACGTTTGGTTGCTATATGACAACAATGGCTTTAAGCCGAGTCTTGAGCAGAAAGCAGAACAGTAGCCTAACGTTAATGAAAACGTAATTTTCATGTATCAAACTGTGAAATATATTTGTGTAATATGTCAATAACTGGGTGAATAGAATCCTAAATGTTACTAAAAATTTTACAAAAATCCATCTTTTCTCTGACTTGTATCGTGTGACAAAAAGAACGCAACAACCCGCGGTTATTCGTTTTTCGACACGGATGTGACGTCACACTCGAGCTACTAGTTGCGATTACAAGACAAAAAGAACGCACCATAAGTAGTAAACGTAGATTCTTTCCCTTTCTTTTTTTCGACACTTTTTTTGGCTCTTGTTATTATTAAATGTTTTCTGATGCTTTTCTGTTTGACATTTTTGTTTGTTTGTTTTTACTCATGACGCCTCATTTTAGAGTTTTTTCGTGACTAATTTTATCATCTCTCTCTTTCCTTTTATATAAAAACCTGCACAATCACATGCACAACTTGGCTTTGCAGTTAATCTCTTAAGTGCTATGTGTTCTTTTAGCAACCAAATATTTAAAACATTTTAATTATATAACATCAAGTAGACAACAAGAATTTAATCACAAAGCATTTTCAATTTGGGCTATCCATCTTTTCGACTAAAATGAAGCAATAATCGGTTTTTATTTGTTTAAATATTAACGTTACTCTGTGTGTGTAACTCATTGTTTATACTATGTGTGTGTCCGTGTGTGTGTGTGTGTGTATTTATACTGTGTGTGTGTGTGTGTGTGTGTGTGTGTGTGTGTGTGTGTGTGTGTGTGTGTGTGTGTGTGTGTGTGTGTGTTCTGCAGGAGCCTTTAAAACTCTGGATAAAGACAACACTGGCACCATCGATCTGGACATCAAGGAGGTAAAACACAGTCGACTGAACTGAACTAAGAAAATCATTCATAAATGTCACTGCAACATTACAACAATAAGTTCATAACTTAGGCTATGTTCCAGTTACATATTTAGATGATCACAACAACATATCACTTCAACATTTTACTGCACACTACATACTTTTACTTAATTTGCTAAAACCAGAGGTGGAAAGAATACAAAAAAATCTACTTAAGTAAAAGTACCATTACTTTGAGGAACTTTTTACTGAAGTACGAGTTAAATTACCGGTATAAAAATGTTACTTTTTAACAGTGCAGGGAAGATACTTTATTTATAGTGATATTTATTTAATCTGATGTCTGATTTATATTTATTTCATTAAATCACAGTCTTTTGTGATTTGATATGTGCACAAAGCCGCTTTCCATTGGAGTTTGTTGACAGATATAAATTATGTTGACGCTACGTTGTGCTATTTCATTTTGCGATTACTTTTTTATTAAATATTGAAGTGCATAAGTGTTGTTGGCACGGCTGGCTGAGAGGTTCTATATCCATGGTGGCACTGAAAGGGGGATTTCAATCTTGCATGTTTTGTTTTGTTCGCACCCTGTATATTAGGGATGCACCGAATCCAGATTTTTGGGGTTCGGCTGAATCCTGAACCCCCTGGTTGGGATTGTGCTGACTCCTCCTCCCATCCTCAGTCCATGAACCCAGTAAACACATGAATGAAGTAAACTGTGACTTAGGGCTGTCCTCGACTAAAGAAATTCTTAGTCGACTAACACTTATACAATTTTGTCGACTAATCGATGAGTTGATTTAATTGACAGAGCTGTGCGCTTTGAGAGGTGGTTAAGACTAGAAAAGCACAATATAAATGTAGTTAATTAACCATCTGTAAAACTGAGTTTCTCCACAATTAATCCTGCAAAAGCACCACTTTAACTCTTGTGTTTACCATAAATGTGCTTATAAGTTTCTTGGAAAGGAGTAATTAAGCATGAGTAAGCATAAAAAATGACTAATAGACTAAAGAAATCTTAGGCGACTAAGACCAAAACTACCGATTAGTCGACTAATCGACTAAGAGGTGGCAGCCCTACTGTGACTGTCCTTCCTTTGCCGTACCTGAAGTTGCTGCATTCTGGCTGCTGTCTGGAGATTCCTTCACGCACAACTCGTATTCTTTCGGACGTTTCATACACAAATGTTGTAAGAGCGGCCATGTTGTGTATAGTTTAGGGTCCTCGCCACCACCAGACCAATCAGCATTGAACAGATTGAACATGTAGCTGGACTTGAACGGCCTTCTTTTGACTGAAAGTACTGCCAAACAAAAACTTTTTCTGCTCACCAGTTCCATGTCCACTTTCTCCCAGCCTGCTGCATTGAACGCTTCAACTACGTAAACACCTTCCGGTAATCAACGGCGCCGTCATTACGGCGACCAGCGTAGAACAAGCGTAGGGTTCGGTTCGGTGGGAAACAGTTCTGAGGTTCGGAAGAAACCCAACCCCGTCAAAAGCCCAATATTCAGCCGAATCTGAAGCTGAATTCTGGATTCAGTGCATCCCTACGGTAGCCTGACAAGCCAGACTCACATCGAGATGACCCTGCTGCCACTAGGGTGCCTCTAGATTTCTAGGCTATCCCTATGGTGTATACAGTACAGGCCAAAAGTTTGGACACACCTTCTCATTCAATGCGTTTCCTTTATTTTCATGACTATTTGCATCGTAGATTCTCACTGAAGGCATCAGAACTATGAATGAACACATATGGAATTATGTACTTAACAACAAAGTGTGAAATAACTGAAAACATGTCTTATATTTTAGATTCTTCAAAGTAGCCACCCTTTGCTTTTTTTGATAACTCTGCAAACCCTTGGTGTTCTCTCAATGAGCTTCATGAGGTAGTCACCTGAAATGGTTTTACCTTCACAGGTGTGCTTTGTCAGGGTTCATTAGTGGATTTTTTTCCCCTTCTTAATAAAAAAGCAAAGGGTGGCTACTTTGAGGAATCTAAAATATAAGACATGTTTTCAGTTATTTCACACTTTTTTGTTAAGTGTATAATTCCATATGAGTTCATTCATAGTTTTGATGCCTTCAGTGAGAATCTGCAATGTAAATAGTCATGAAAATAAAAAGGAAACGCATTGAATGAGAAGGTGTGTCCAAACTTTTGGCCTGTACTGTACATCTTCCACCTCTGGAAATTAGGCCCCTTGGCATTTCATGACTGAAATAAACAGGTGCTCACGTAACGTTTTGACATATATTTTCAGTGCAGAGCTCCCGTGACATTAACGCTGTCTCTGTCTCTGTCTCCCAGTGGCTGCAGCTGACCATGTATTCATGAGGCGGAGGCGGGAAGCTGCTCTTCTTTTCATCTCATCCCTTTCTCCCTCTCATTACATGTGTGCAAGGGCGTAGGTTTAGTTTCAACATTGGGGGGATTGGACACATTATTAACCCTGGATCTAGGGGCACAATACATCTGCACAATACATACTTTCACTTTAAGTACTTTAAATCCATTTTGCTAAAAAAAACAGAGGTGAAAAAGAATACCAAAAACTATTCCACTTAAGTAAAAGTACTATTACTTTGAGGAACTTTTACTGAAGTACAAGTTAAATTATCAGTAAATTGACTTTACAGCAAAGCACTTTGCAATGATAAAAAAACATTAAAAAAAACCT
Source organism: Perca flavescens (assembly GCF_004354835.1). Taxonomy (NCBI): domain Eukaryota; kingdom Metazoa; phylum Chordata; class Actinopteri; order Perciformes; family Percidae; genus Perca; species Perca flavescens. The sequence continues at coordinate 36,921,791 of NC_041333.1, read as the reverse complement.
GACATTTTGTGTGTAGCTCCAGTAAAAATAAAGAACATTTTGTGTTATATTCAATTCTCTCATATAACGCTGCTCAGTCAGTAAACTTACAAAAATAAATGTCCAAAACAACAGTGACCATGTGGACTTAATCTCCCAAAAACCAATCATATATTTTGAAGGGGACAAATCTACCTCTTCTAAATACTGTGGGGGGGGGAACATGTCCCCTGCCTTCCCCCCACCCCCACCTTAATCTACGCCTATGCACATGTGTCTGTCTGAAACCCCGTTGTCTCTAGAGTAACAGGAAGCAAAATGTCGGCGCAGAGCTAAAGTCAAAGATAAAGAAAAGAAAAATCAAACTGGGACCAAAGATGTTGCTGTTGCACTGTCCTGTCCTGCTGCTGCCAGGCGGTGGCACTATAACATTCCCATGTTGTGACAATAAAGTTGAATCTAATCTAATGTTACAGATTTCTATATGTAAATGTGTATTGCCAATTTTGAAAAGGTCTTGATTTTTATCCGAAACTGAATAAATTGACAAAACTGACGTTTAAAGTGGTGTTTGGTGCCAGTTTGTGGATCTGACCGCTCTTCTTCATGTAAGTTTATGCCTTTTTCTCTACGTGTCAGTTTCTTTTTTTCTTCTTCTCCAAATCAGTTCAGCAGTTGTGGAATTATCAGCTTTATTTAGCATTTCAGATTCACACCATATACAGTACAGGCCAAAAGTTTGGACACACCTTCTCATTCAATGCGTTTCCTTTTTATTTTCATGACTATTTGCATCGTAGATTCTCACTGAAGGCATCAAAACTATGAATGAACACATATGGAATTATGTACTTAACAAAAAAGTGTGAAATAACTGAAAACATGTCTTATATTTTAGATTCTTCAAAGTAGCCACCCTTTGCTTTTTTTGATAACTCTGCAAACCCTTGGTGTTCTCTCAATGAGCTTCATGAGGTAGTCACCTGAAATGGTTTTACCTTCCCAGGTGTGCCTTGTCAGGGTTAATTAGTGGAAGTTTTTCCCCTTCTTAATAAAAAAGCAAAGGGTGGCTACTTTGAAGAATCTAAAATATAAGACATGTTTTCAGTTATTTCACACTTTTTTGTTAAGTACATAATTCCATATGTGTTCATTCATAGTTTTGATGCCTTCAGTGAGAATCTACAATGTAAATAGTCATGAAAATAAAAAGGAAACGCATTGAATGAGAAGGTGTGTCCAAACTTTTGGCCTGTACTGTGTATGTGTGTGTGTGTATATAAAATATATATATATATATATATATATATTAGAGCTGTCAAAATTAACGCGTTAATTTTTGCGTTAATTTTTTAATATTTAACTCGTTAAAAAAAATTAACGAAATTAACGCAGCTGTGTTTGTTTACTTCATGTGGCAGCTGAGAAACGTAATATGTCTCCATAACACCAGGCGGCGCTACTCTGTATTGTTGCCCAAGTAATGAAAACCGGCAGCTGATTGGACGAACGCGTCACATGGGTTTGTTTTCTCCGGATATTAAGAGCCAGACTGTCATGGCGGCCGTTCAGAATACGATCTCATATTGTACTAAGATAGTTCACTGAAACATGTTTCTGAAAACATTTTAAGCGAGAAATAGGCCGTGCAGTTGCTGAATCTGTCTTCATTTCAGCTCAACAAAGGTCAGTTTAGAAGATTTTCGTCAGATTTTGAGAGACTCTAGTCACCTCATTGCGCCGCCATTTCGGTGAGTCCCGACTGCCCTGTCACCGACTGAACTCTCGGCTCGTTGGAGATGAACTGAACTCTCGGCTCGTTGGAGATGAACTGCTCCTCGCCTGTAAAGTAGACGAGAGCAGGCGACAGCAGCCGGGACGGTGACAAAAATCTGCTCTCAAGTCAGACAGTTTCTAGCCGTTTCCAGCAGCCTTCAGCAGGACTAAATAAGCCAAATTGTTGCTGCTGTTGTTCTGAAAGATATTAAACATTCTGAACTTAGCAGAACCTTTCCTTGTTTGTTTTTTTCTTCATATTTGCAAAGTTAAATGATTTAGCATTTAAATATCCATTATTATAAGCTTCAGTCTCAATTTAAAAAAGCGATTAATCGCGATTAATTACAGCAAATTGTGCAATTAATTAGTTAATTTTTTTTTATCGATTGACAGCCCTAATATATATATATCTATATATATATATATATATATATATATATATACTGTATGTATGTATATGAAGACGACGAAGAAGTCTCGATCTAAAATCTGACTTGATTTTAGAAAGTAAGAGAGAACTGACTGCTGGGGAGGGTTTGTTGGAGTCGCTACCGCTGTCGGTACAGAATGCTTAGCTTAGTGTTATCTAAAAGGTTTTTGGAAAATGAATAGTTTGTGTGCGCATTTCTTATATGTGCCAACAAATGTCGATCTATACTTCAAAGACCATCGTTACCTTTGGATAGGGACAGGCTAAAGTTGTGGCTAGTTGCACGGTGCTACGTTACAAATGGATCCTAAAGGTTCTGACACACCAACCCTATGGCTGACCTTCGGCAGAAAAGGCAGTCGGACTGATCAGGCTCCCCGAGTTGGTCAAAAAAGTGCCTCAGAACACACCGAAGCGATGCCGACTTGAGCGTACGTTCTGCGCGAGACGTAATACGTCTCCATAACAGCAGGCGGTGCTAATCTGTGTTGTCGCCCAAAAAATGAAAACCGGCAGCTGATTGGACGAACGCGTTGCGTGGGTCTGGATGCTCCCGAATTTTTACAACCGAGCATAACAGCGGCTCGTTCGGAATATGATCTCATATTTTACGTAGATAGTTGACCAAAACCTGTTTCTGAAAACATTTTAAGCGAGAAATAGGCCGTGCAGTTGCTGAATTTGTCTTCATTTCAGATGAACTAAGGTCAGTTTAAAAGATTTTCGTCAGATTTTGAGAGGCGTTAGTCAGGCTCATCCTGCTCGTCATTTCCGGGTTAGCACTCCACCAATCGGATTGGCCATTGAGTCCGATTGCCCGCCGACGGCCCCTCCGACTGACAACGGCACGGAACACACCGAACAGACTCGAGTCACCGACCTCGCCAGACCTGTCCGACGGCCGATTATCGGGTTGGTGTGCAGGGCCTTAATCTTTACAGTCAATGGTCTGAACTCTGCAGTAACCATTTTGACCGGGGATGAGCTAGCCTACTGCCAGCCAAAAGAGGAGAAGAAATTCTAAACCAGAGTGCAATTCTCTGAAGAAAAAAAGAGCTGCAGGCAATGCTATTAGCTAAAGGTAACGGTTGGTTAGCTAGCTAACGTGACACACAAAAGCATGGCAGGATAACGGCACCTTCTCCATCTAATAATATTGTCAGACATTCATAATAATAACTACCTGAACCTGTCAGTGGAAAAAAACTGCACTTTGTTCATTGCATTGCAGCCAGGTGTTATGCAGAGTTTTGCATGCCCACCTTAAATTGCATCCACCTCGCGGGCAGCAAGTAAATGCAACTACTTAGTCTAATAAGACATTGATGACTCTAAACATTCAAAAAATATAGACTTCAGATTACTATTGATGAACATGACAAAGAAGATAATGTTGTTTTTTTTAACCGGAACTTGTGGCTTAAAAATCTTAACGTTAGTTTCCCTTTGGGATGCACTTCTCGGCACAAAACCTGTTTGGGCAAGCGTTGTAAACCGTTGTTCCCATTTCACAACATAGGGAACCACAAGTGTCTACACCACACCTGCCAACACTCCCGTTTTTCCCGGGTTTCTCCTGTTTTTTAGCCCTATGTCCCGGACCCCTCCCGGTTATAAATAATCCAAGGGGGTAAGCCAGCCTCCGCAAAGTGTACCTACTATTGAGCCATTTTGATGCTAATAAGCCATCATATTGAAGGCAGGGGACTACAGATGAAAAATAGCCTTTTGGCTAATTCTGGCTTTTTTAACCCATGGGAAATCATGTGTTTTATTAATTTGCGCTGTCCCCTTTCATAAAATAAACTAAACTCAAACCCGCCGTTAGCATCCCATTGACTCCCATCCATTTTGACATCCATCTATTTGTCTGTTGTTTATTTCTAAAGAAACTCAACAATGTATAAAAGGCTCCATTACCTTGTACCTCACGTTATGGCTCCGTAGCAGACGCTTTTGTAAAAATATGCTAACGATTGTGTCATGACCTGCCAACACTCCC
>NC_041333.1:36900101-36912601 GCF_004354835.1 Perca flavescens | reverse complement strand
AGTCATTTTCCCAGAGGGCCACACTGGAAAAAGAGAATCACTTCAAGGGCCAGACATGGAGAGTTTATTGACTTTCTTTTGTTTCATTGAAAATGTCAAATATCTTTGACTGTATTACTGCACGTCTCTTTTTTTTTGACATTGCTGTAGCGCTGTACTCATTTTTGTATGTTTTATTTCCCCCCCGACTTCTTTATGGCTTTCTCAGGCGTTTTTTGTCACCTTTTTATTTAAATTTAAATTCTGACATTTTTTCATGCTTTTTTTTGCATTTTTGTCAACATAAAGCCCTACATAAGTCAGCAAAAATGTTCCTTAGCCATCATAGAATTTAGCAAATTAGCAAAAGCAAAACAATTTTTTACAACAATCTTTCTGCCTAAATATGGAGTCTCAAAATCGGCAAATCTGCCAAATTCTGCTTTGAGTAACTGCAGTTAAAAAAAACACTTTTTATGTTGTTTTTGGTTTCAGCGCACAACTAGGTGGGCCAAAATCTATTGTGTGCCTAAATTGATATGCGGGCCGGATCATAATCTACAAGGGGCCGGATTTGGCCCGCGGGCCTTGAGTTTGACACGTGTGCTCTATCTCAAGATGCCAGACTGATCTGCGAGTGGAGAACTGGAGCTCTCACCAGGTTACCCTTGAGTCAGATTCGTGATACAAAGCGCTGCAGGAGGTTACATATATTTGTACGCCAGCCCGGGAGTTAACATTGCCCCCCTCAACAAAAAGCCGATTGTTGGACCAGCGGAAAGACAAATCAAAAGGCGGCTTTTAATAGTTTTAATTTGCTTTTTTTCAAAGTGTGTTTTTTTTACGTTGATAAAATGATGTTTGGGGGCTGTTTCATGTTAAACTAAAAGGATCTTACTCTTTAACAGAAAGGTCTATCTCTGAAGACAACAGATTATTCACAAACACAAATCACCTGTGTTTTCGGGCTGAAGGAAAAAGTCTGCAAGTGTCTTCTATTTTTTTTTATGTGAATAATTAATGTGATTTCTGTCTTTCATCACTGACTGACTAAAGATCACAGAAGCCAGGAAAATAGTGTGTGTGTGTGTGTGTGTGTGTGTGTGTGTGTGTGTGTGTGTGTGTGTGTGTGTGTGTATATGTGTGCGTGCAGAGGAGCTACAGCTGGTAGGAAACATATAAATTGAGTATATTCAAATTTGGAGATGTATCATCTCGTTTTCGAGGGGGTCTCAACATGTAACACAATCATTACGTAACAACGGAGGAGTGAAAGAAAATTAAAATTAAAATACAACTAGCAGTACGGCAACGTACATACAAAATGCTAAACAGTAAACACATGTACAACAACAACACATGCGTTGATCGATGCATTACATTACAACCGCTAGATGGCCGATAATAAGTAAAGAAGTAAACAGTAGAGTGTGAGTGGATAAGGCCTCCTGAACACTGGCCGCATGGTGCGAGCGTGGCATTTTCTACGTCTTTGCACACCAGAAACGTGTCTGACACAGCGCTGCTGCTAGCCTCGTCTGTGCTAGGGCTGCTCCCTCTTAGCCGATTAGTCGACTAATCGGTCGTTTTGGTCTTAGTCAACTTAGATTTCTTTAGTTCATTAGTCATGTTCGATGCTCCTTTTTCATGCTGACATCTCTGGTAAACACAAGAATTAAAGTGGTGCTTTTTGCACGACTCTTTGCGGAGAAACTCAGATTTACAGATCTGTCGATTAAATCAACAAATCGATTAGTCGGTACAATTGAATGAGTCTTAGTCGACCGAGAATTTCTTCAATCGAGCACAGCCCTAGTCTGTACACATGGATGTTGCCCATAAATATATACTGATCTGATTCCAGCAAAGACAATGTCGGCAGTATTGACGGCAAAATAGGCTCCAGAATATTTCGTTCTGTATATTGAAATTACATTTATATATCTGCATTTATGTCAAAACCTCGAGACTTTCAAACATCAACATGTCATTTATTAAATGTATTTGTGTCTAAATGACATCTAAAAATCTTTTCCTATTCTATGTTGCCTGGAAACGCTTCCAATATGCTTGCGTGTCGCGTATCGGTCCCATTTCTAGCGTGCACGCGTTTTCGATTGACTGCATCATTAATAACAATGGCTGTTCATCTTAAAGTGAGCAGACAGGTCATGTTTAAACAAACAAAGAGTAGTGAAATTGATCTTATTTCAACAGGTAAGTTATTCCAATCTGCTGGAGCCTTTTGCCAATCGTTTTTTGAACTGGAACTGGACAGTAGAGTACAGTAGAGGGCCTTTGGACATAGATCTTGTAATTGAGATGTTTTATTGCTTTGCACATTTTATAGACTAAACAATTCATCAGTTAATGGCCGATGTAACCGTCTTATTGTTGTTACAGTCCCCTCTCTGTTTAGCGTGATTCCAGTTTGCACCAAAGAACATCGAGAGTCTTTCTTCTTCTCCTTCTTTCTCTGCTGCCCCTCCTTCCTCGTCTTTATTCCAGCAGGTGGTGATTAGTGGTCTAATTATGATGCTCCTGATGACACAAAATGTGTGTGTGTGTGTGTGTGTGTTTGTGTGCGTGTGTGTGCGCGTGTGTGTGTGGGTGGAAGAGCGTGTGTGTGTGTGCGTGTGTGGATGGGTGGAAGAGCGTGTGTGTGTTTGTATGTGTGTGGGTGGGTAGGCGTGTGTGTGTGTGTGTGTGTGTGGAAGTGCGTGCGTGCGTGTGTGTGTGTGTGTGTGTGTGTGTGTGTGTGTGAAAGTGTGAATGGGTGGAAGTGTGTGTGTGTGTGTGTTTGTGTGGATGGGTGGAAGAGCGTGTGTGTGTGTGTGTGTGTGTGTGTGGGGTGGGTGGAAGAGTGCGTGTGTGTGTGTGTGTGTGTGGGCGTGGGCATGTGTGTGTGTGTGTGTGTGTGTGGGGGGTGGGCGGGCGTGTGTGTGTGTGTGTGTGTGTGTGTGTGTGTGTGTGTGTGTGTGTGCGTGTGCGTGTGTGTGCATGCGTGCGGAGCTACAGTAGAGTTGGGGGCTGTTTTTATCGTGTTGTGGGGACCAAACAGCTGGTTGGACTCCGTGGCATTGTCTGATCATCAGAGAGGACCCGGTATCCAGTATGGGATTTGTAGTTTTTGACAGCAGCCAACTGTGCAGATGTTAATACCTCTTCATCGACCAGACTGTAAATAAAACGCTGCTAAAACAAGGGGACATCTGGTCTTCACAAATGCAACATTTCAGCTGTAAATTTGTCCTGAGAAATGAATAAGGAAAAAAATTCTCCTCATACAGGGTTTCCGCGGGTACTTAAAAAGTCTATAATGTCAAAATTAAAATTGTAGGCCTACATTCACATGCTATTCTAGGTCTTAAATCATTTTAAACAGGTCTTAATTTTCCTACGTCCATGTAACGCCTCTAATTTTGTTTATATTCTGTGGTGTTGTTGTTCTTTGTTTCACTTGTCCAAATATAATTTGCTGTATATGTACAGATCATTATTACTTTGTCTCGCTTTTATTCAATTTTAAGATTCTAATTCTAATCTTTCCGGGCTAAGGTGTTTGTGAACGGGCTGCGTCCCTAATATGAATATAATCGGCTATTTAAACTGCATGTAAACGCACAATTGTTTGTTTTTAATATACTGTATGTATCCAGGTCTCCCTCTGGAAAAGCAGTACAGTGGATCCCGATGAAATAAAGTCATCTGAATTGAAATGAAGAGTTTTTATGAGAATATTGTCTGTTGGCTCGTTGTTAAATAATCATGTGTGTCACTCTGCTCTCCAGGTGCCAAAACCAGCTGATGCTGCAGCCTAATCCGGTCACCTGGGACTGAACACGCACACACGCACGCACACGCACGCACACACACACACACACACACACACACACACACACACACACACACACACACACACACACACGGCCAACATGGCGTCAAACCCGCCCATCATAACAGAGCAGCAGGAGCTGCAGAGGAGAGCCAATCAGGTCACAGATGAGGTAAGCGACGGTGCTTTTAATGTTTAAATGTCTGTGTATTTCAGTGTGTGTATTTCTTTTTTTTTTTTTTTTTATCTGTAAATCTAATCTAATCTGTAAAGTGTGTTTTGAGTGCTGTAAAACTATATATAAATGAAATGCATTATTATCTAAAAGGCTTCCCTCCAGCACAAAACAGATAAACATCTGCTATTCCCATCGGCGCATCTCACCTTATTTACAGATGGGCCGATGACAGAAAATAGGCTGGACATCGGCCGATTCCGATGTCCAGCCGGTGCATCGGTGGAGCCCGAGTAAGAAATGAGCAATTACTTTAAAAAAGGAGACAGGATCAGTGTGGCTGATGTGTCCTCCAGCCTCTTGTGAGCAGCCTGAAGGGACTGTCCCTTTAAGGACACCTGGCTCACCTGGTGGCCATAGAAACAATCTGCAGGGAACCATTAGGCACGGATGAGCTCACACACACACACACACACACACACACACACCATGGGGGTTTAAAGGCTACTACAGATCAAAATCGTTTGTCACCTCGTCATCCACTCGGTGAGGAAGTCCCCAGGCATTAACATGATGTTTACACAATACACAATACACACACGCACACACTTCCATGTGTGTGTGAGTACAGTGTTAACGTCTGTTGTGTGTTGACTTTCGAAAGGTTCCGGGCAAAACGGCAGTTAAAGGTCCAATCTTTATATCTTTCACCGCCTAAATATATAAAACAAACATGTCTATTTACATTAGTCTATGCATTGCCAGCGCTATCTCCACAGCGCTGTGCAGTAAAGTCTGGCTTCACCACGGATGCATTCTGGGATAGGAAAACAAAAAAAGTCTGGGTTGTTTTCATTTTCTTTTTTAAACCAATCACAGTCATCTTGGGCGGTGCTAAGCTCCGGACGCTCTGCAAATTGTCTCGATATTAAATTAAGTTAACTGTTCGAAAGTAAAAAAAAAAAAATTCTCACATACAACTGACAGCAGTACAATGTGGTGAAATTCAATTACTGCATTTAATAACCCATCCTAAGTATAAGGACAGCAGTGGACAGCTATACATATACAGCAGGACACTTTGACCGGAGGAACCTGGGATCCATCTTGTGATTGAGCTATTTAAATGAGCTGATACATGGTTAAACCTCATTGGCTCTTACCGGTGTATCTCCGTGTGTACTTTGTCCACAGCAACAACATAACAGGGCATGTAATTTCACTGTGTGTAGTGTTTAACTACGCTAACTAACCGTAATAGCGAGAGGTGATGGATCGTTCCAGTCACTTCGGCATGTATTCACTTCGTTGAAACAAGAGACGAAATTCCTCACTGATATGAAGAACAGGACAGAGATACCTTTGTTGACAAACTCCCACAAACAACAACGCACGCGATAGTGAAATGGCGATTTATCCCTTTTAAATGTGATAAAACGACAGATTGCTTCTCATAACCACTGAAAACTGTCCGAAAATCCAACCCAAAGTCCAATTATTATGGACGTTATCTGACATTAAGCGTTTCTGCTTCATTAGATTTAGATCATTCACTGCTCAGTTGATCATAACTCACCCCTTTCTAAACAAAGAACATCAGAACTTGTCAACAACATGTCAGTTAATTTGGGAGTGGTTGGATTTAACTTTGTGTTTTAACACAAAACATTTATTCATTTTATAGGTCTGGTATCTCCGCATGATTTCCTGGAAAATAAACCCCATTTAGATAACATTTTAGATTTATAGAAATAATGTGGAAAGGACGAGATGAAAGACAGCTTCAGTTTGTTATATTTACTGTAAAAAGATTGAGGATTCCCGGAGGAATTTACTTGAAATAATTGCTCTATTTTAAACCCAACTGAACATTCATTCGTTTTAAATTAACTATTGTAAACCATTTTTATTACACAGGCTGAATTATGTGCTTGTCTCTAGACGGATTTCTCATTGTTGCATGTTCAGCTGGCTGTATGTTGAACGTACTGTATGGTGATTAGCCCCTTGTTTGTGTCTTTCAGTCCCTGGAGAGCACAAGGCGGATGATGCAGCTGGTCGAGGAGGTACATGCACGCAAAGTCAGAGAGAGAACTTCTTTATTATGTTATCCTTTACATCAGCTCTCTGTGTTCCCGCTGCTCCACAAGAGGACATACTGTACCTGATGATGGCTCATCAAAACCACTTTAAACAAGAGAGATGCTGAGATGTGATTTACTGTAAACTGCTTGATATATTGAAAACAAAAGTGGTTGAGATCAGAGGCTCTTCAAAGCTACCAGACTCCTTTTGGAGGAGTCTGGTGGCTTTGAAGAGAGCAGAGATAACCTCTTCAGTTCCCCGTCGTAAAGGGCGGTCCGACACCAAGGTAAAGCTCTGAAAATACTCTAAATACAGTGTCCAGTTAAACTGACATAGATGTGTTTAGGGGCCCTATCTTTGCACCCGGCGGAGCGCGGCGCAAAGCCCGACGCGAGTGGCTTTGCTGTTTTAAGACCGTCCAGCGCCCCGTCGTTTAAAGGTCCCATGGCATGAAAATTTCACTTTATGAGGTTTTTTAACATTGATATGAGTTCCCCCAGCCTGCCTATGGTCCCCCAGTGGCTAGAAATGGCGATAGGTGTAAACCGAGCCCTGGGAATCCTGCTCTGCCTTTGAGAAAATGAAAGCTCAGATGGACCAATCAGGAATCTTCTCCTTATGAGGTCATGAGGAGCAAGGTTACCTCCCCTTTCTCTGCTTTGCACGCCCAGAGAATTTGGCCCACCCATGAGAGAGAGAGACATATCATGGCTTTCAAACGAGCAAAGTGGCAGTTGGTCAAGGCCACACCCCCACCCTCCACCTGATAATGAAAAAGAAAACACCTTTTATTTCAATTTCAGGTCCATTTTCAGGTGCATTCTGGGCGTATTGCTATCTTGAGGCAGCGGGAAGCGATCGCGCCATTGACCATCAAAAACCTGGTCTAAAGTCAATAACGCAGCATGTCAAATTAGTAAAATGCTCCTAGGCTCGTGCACAGCGCGCGCACACTATGCTTGTTACACACACAGGTGCAAATCCTCCATCATAACAGCAATGCTCCAAGGTCCAAACGCGCCTGGCTTTTAAAGGGAATAGGAGATGATCTCTGATTGGTTGATTGCATGTTACGCCCAAAACACACCTCTGATTAATGAAGACACTAAGGACAACTAGGGCTGGGCGATATGGAGAAAATCAAATATCACAATGCTTTTGACCAAATACCTCGATATTGATACCGCAACGATATTGTAGTGTTGACTATTGGCACTGTCACAAAATATTTACACAATGATATTTTTGATAGATCATCATCATTATTGTGGATATAATGACTAAGTAGATAGCAGAACAGTTAACAGTCTGGTAAGTTCAGAAAATTACATCACTTTACTGTAATGCAGCCTTTAAAACCAGGAAAAGATAACACGTATGGCATATTACGATATCACGATATCCCAAATCTAAGACGATATCTAGTCTCATATCACGATATAATATATAATATCGATATATTGCCCAGCTCTAAGTACAACCCTTGTCATGCGCTTAACGCTGTGCGCTTAGATCGTTAAAATAGGGCCCCTAGGTGTCTGAAATGCGTTTAGCTGCTGCCCCCGTTCACAGCAGGACATTGCTTAGCTTCTGTGTCGATACAATCTATAATACTGATTGGTTTCCTCTTGATTCTGTCTAAAATTACAAGTATTATAGAAGTAAGCAGGAACTGTTTTAAAATGTCCCACTGCTGTTGTGTTCAATTGTCGAGTTTTTGAACTAGTTTCACCATATGACAATCATGTATAATCTATCTGAAGCAAGTTGATTTTGACACAACTGAACTAAAATGGCTGGCTGAACAGTGGCTGCCTGGAAGAAGAGAGTTTTGGCTTGCTTGTGAGTGATGCGTATTGTGTATTTATTTGCTTTCATGTGCTCCCCCTGCAGAGTAAAGATGCCGGGATCAGAGCTGTGGTTATGCTGGATGAACAAGGAGGTAATCACTTCTGTTTGATCGCTCTTTAAATCCTCCTCTTTCAGTCTTATTCAAAGGTTCTCAACTCTAAATAAAAAAAAAAAATGGTTTGTCTTCCAAAAATACAAGGTATGAGAGTTTTGCCCCGATATTTTAGTATTGCTTCAATATTTAAGTGATTTAATATTACTTTATCCAGGAGTGGGGGGTAAGATCGATACAGCACAGTATTGCAATATTTTCCGTGGCAATACTGTATCAATACACATACGCCAAGTAAGGATCTTTTATTTTATAAATTCACTGTTTCCTTTAGGATATTTTTTAGCAGTGGGGGCAGGAATGTCCGAACAACATCACCAGTGGTTTAACATGGATTAACATGGATGTAATGTCATACAGTGATGAATTTTGCATTTATTACTGCCACTGATGGACAAGTTGTTTTTTTTTTTTTTTGGGGAGGGCGGGGGATCTGTAGACTGTTAAAACTGAATTGCCCTTTTGGGATAAAGTTGTTTGGACTTAAACTCACATCTCTTCCTGTCAGTCCACTGAAAGACTGTTGAATGAAACCTGTAAACATGTAGTCTGGCTATCAGCAGACCCAGCTCAATCTTTTAAGATTGAACATTAGTCTGGGGGAGTCTGCTCTGTATTTCTGTACTGCACGAGAGGCGGGCATAGTTCAGACGACTCTGTATGCAATTGGACAGTCCTTCAACCAATCAGAGCAACGATCTGGGCGATGTAGCAGCGACAGCGGCATCGACGGGCTGTTGGTTGCTGCGCTTCGGTGGCCGCCAGTGTTGCCACAGTTACTTTGAAAAAGCAACTTAGTTACTTTACAGATTACTTGATTTTAAAAGTAGTTTAGTTTCTTTACAGATTACTTGATTTTAAAAGTAACGAAGTTAGATTACAAGTTACTTTATTAGTTACATGCCGCAGCTGCCGACAACACCCCCCACAGCCTCAACATAAACATGACAACCGGTTTACTGTGAGGCAGCTCGGCATTACCAGTAGTAGGATCTGGTTTATTATGGCACGAAAGAGAGCCAGTCAGCCGTGTTTAAGGGCAGCATTTCCTCTACAACATAGGCCTACTGCCCCAACAACTTCTTCAACTCTCCCCCACTTACTGGTTTTGCACCGAAGTCCAGCTTTTGTTGTTTGGGTGGTGGGGGGCCTCCTCCTCTCTGCTCTGTAAGTTTGACTGCAGCGCTGCAACTCCAAATGGTTCTTCAAATGTGACGTAGTCGCCACCAGCACAGAGTGTACAACAGACCTTAATATTGCCGTCTTTAGCTGACACAAACTCTAAATAGTGACTGGATTTCCAGCTAGAAAACGCGCATCTCTCTCCTCACTCCATTGTTGTTTACGTTTGTGTCGCTGCGTGGTAACGTGACCTGTCCTCATGCTGAAAACGTGACTTGTCGTGACTTCACTCCCCGAGACGCAAGAAGAAAAGCAAAAATATATATTTTTACTAAGGAAAATGTCAAATAGTAACGCACAGTGACTTGGATAAGTAACTTTAATCTGATTACTGGTTTGGAAATAGTAACGCGTTAGATTACTCGTTACTGAAAAAAGTGGTCAGATTAGTTACGTGGCATCACTGGTGGCCGCCACGTTGAATGTAAACAAAAAGCTGCTTTGTCGTCATCGTGTTAAACCCGCCAATAGTGCGGCAGGTGGATAAGCCAGCTTGTGATTGGTCCCCCGCAGATTTGTAATGGAAGCAGGATAGATGAACGTAGAAGTTTCCATCGCCGGCAGATCGGGCTGGGTTTACCCGGTCTAGTAAACCCCATGTTTAAAGACATGTTTGAGTCCAGACAACTCAGATTTGAGCTGTGATAAATGGGGATTTTCAGCACGGTCTGAAACATGTCGGTCCGAACATGCCCTTGACCAATCAGATCAGCTGCTTTGAAGCCATCTGGTGCACCTACTGCCCGTCTCTGCTGTTGTTACACCACCATAAAAACCCGGCACCATAATACTCCTGTTCTTAACAGAGCAGTTGGAGCGTATTGAGGAAGGCATGGACACCATCAACAGGGACATGAAAGAGGCCGAGAAGAACCTGACAGACATGGCCCAGTGCTGTGGTCTGTGTATCTGGCCAATCAGGAAGTAGGTTTTGGTTTCCGGGGATCCGCACCTTCTTCACTCAACTGGTGCCCAGTTCCAATATATATAAATAATAACAAATAAATTAAAGCTTCAAAATAGGGTTTTTTTAGATGGAATTTGGTTCCACAATTAAGAATGACACTTTTAAAGCCCAGTTCAGACCAACTGGGCTTAATGGAATTTACTCCATCCATCCATCTATCATCCATCCATCCATCCATCTATCATCCATCCATCCATCTATCCATCCATCCAACCATCATCCATCCATGTATACATCCATCCATCCATCATCCATCCATACATGTATACATCTATCCATCCATGCATCTAGCGATCATCCATCTATCCATCCATCCATCCATCCATGTATACATCTATCATCCATCCATCCATCCATCCATCCATGTATCCATCCATCCATCCATCCATTTATACATCTATCATCCATCCATCCATGTATACATCTATCATCCATCCATCCATCTATCCATCCATCCATCCATCCATGTATACATCCATCCATCCATCTGTCCATCCATCCATCCATCCATGTATACGTCCATCCATCCATCTGTCCATCCATCCATCTGTCCATCCATCCATCCATCCATGTATACATCCATCCATCTTTCCATCCATCCATCCATGTATACATCCATCCATCCATGTATACATCCATCCATCTATCCATCCATCCATCCATCCATGTATACATCCATCCATCCATCTATCCATCCATCCATCCATGTATCAATCCATCCATCCATCTATCCATCCATGTATCAATCATCCATCCATCCATGTATACATCCATCCATCCATCTATCCATCCATCCATCCATCCATCCATCCATCCATCCATCCATCCATCCATCCATCCATCCATCCATCCATCCATCCATCCATCCATCTATCTATCTATCTATCTATCTATCTATCTATCTATCTATCTATCTATCTATCTATGTAGCCTGTTTTCTATGTTGTCAGTAATCATTGGCGAGAAACTGATTTAAAAATAAAAATAAATAAATAAATAAAATCGTCCCAGTGGACACAAACCCTGAGAAATCACGATGGAACTGGGCACCGAGGTCAGGGTGCAAACGCTCAATGGTGTTTTAAGCCCCCAACGTCGACTTCGAGGCAGCGCTGCGACCGTTTACTTCATGGCACCTAACCATTGCGTAATCCTTGTGCCCTACCAGGCAGCGCTGCCTGGAAGGCAACATTGGGGGCTTAAAACACCAAACACCGGTGCATAGCCGGCATTATCACCGCGTTTATCGGTGTTTTTTGCCTCCAAGGCAGCGCTGCCTGGAAGGCACCATTGGGAGGAACTAATTGTGGTTAAGTTTGGGCCCGGGATGGGTGCTGCGAGGGTCACGGGCACAAGGGGACCACTGGTGTGGATAAAACACTTAAAGAACTCCTTAAAAAAACGTGTTTGGTTATATATATATATATATATATATATATATATATATAAAAAAAGGTGTTTAAAAGAAGACCAGATATTAAAAGAAGGGAAAAAGAATCACTGGACATATATAAATAAAAGGTGACATAACAAAATAAATACTTAAAATATATATATATATATATAGAGAGAGAGAGAGAGAGAGAGAGAGAGAGAGAGAGAGAGAGAGAGAAAGAAAAGAGAGAGAGTTATGTAAATAAATAAATAGCCCTGCGTCCCAATACAAAATAAATTGAATTGAATTGAAAAACTTTATTAATCCCGATAAGGAAACTGGTTTGCCACCAACCATACAGCAATCGAGCACGATACACAACTAACAGACAAATAAATAAATAATTCTGGATTAGTAGACTAATAGACCCTAGTAAAGAGACACAATTTCACAATACATGAATGTAAAAAACAAACACTATAGAAGACAAGAATAATATCCAACAGTTAACAGTGTTGGTTAAAATATCTAACCGCTGCGGGAACAAAAGACCTTCTTATGCGCTCACTAGAGCACCGAGGCATTACCAATCGCTCACTAGAGCATCAAGGCATTACCAATCGCTCACTGAAAGAGCTTCTGAGTCCTTTGAACAGAGTGTGTAATGGATGGCCTTCAAAAAGCAGGACAATTTTTAGTTTTGAACTAATCCTCTTCTCTACAGTAACCTCCAGCACATCCGGGTTAAGACCAATAACTGAACCAGCTCTCTTGATTAACTTGTTTATCCTATTTTTGTCCTCAACAGATATACTGCCCCCCCCCCCCAGCACAGTACAGCATAAAAAAAGAACACTAGCCAAAATCCCTTGATAAAAAACATTTAAGAGCTTTGTGCTGATGTTGAATGATCTAAGTTTTCTCAAAAAGAACAATCTC